>NC_073693.1:285707128-286007128 GCF_029784155.1 Uranotaenia lowii | reverse complement strand
ATATCAAAGTGATATAAATGAGCCTCTTACCATGCCCACGGAGTGCGTGATTGGATAATCGTGCTAGACTTAAACTCTAAGGCTTATTTTTTTTAAATTATTTTTGATTTTACATTTATTTAGGTTTTGAAAATACTAAATTATGCATAGGCTGCTTATAATCTAAGGATTCTTCTTTAATAAGTTTTTGCTCGTAAAGTATTGAATATCAGTAGTCCTTTAGCTCTGAGGCCTTCAAATAACGCATTCTACATGAGTAGGATTCAGTTATTGATTTTTTAAAACAAAATATGCGATTTTCTCATCCAAACCTGTAGTTGAAATTTACTCATGTAAACGTTACTAAAAAATTCTTCCAAAAGATGAAGAGTTTTGAACAAAAACGGAGGTTTTTAAACCCCAGGATTTGAGAAATTCAAAAATGACTGCTAATCGACTCCGTCTTATGCACGCTAACTTTTGGATACTCTTTAAAGACGTAAAATTGACCCGTTATCGAGAACCCCAGAAACTATCAAATAACGGGTTCAATATTTCATCAAGTATGAATTTCCGACAGTAATTCTGAATTCACAACAAATAAAATATTTGTCAGCCTGTGAAAAAAAAAGTTTTTGACGATTTTCTGTGATGTTAAAGGGTGTTCGGATTAAAAAGTGGTCTACATAAATTCGCCGTATTTTTTTAATTGTTTATATAAAAGGTCGGGATTCAACCAGGCCGAACTGAACGCCAATTTGAAAAAAAATGAATTATCTATTTCAGCGGATGCGAAACATGATAAACTACCTATCCAATGAAAATCAGAACATTTTCCCTATTTTTTCTGATTTTATTAGAAAATTTCAATGTTGCAGACAGTAGAAATGCCAAAATGCGTTGCGCAAAAGTCACCTGAGAGCCACCTTTGAGGTAAAGATAAAAAGCATGTTTTGGTCATGAAAACTGATTTTGTGCGAAATTAGCTTATGTGCGTTGATTTTTTTGATTCAAAATAGCTCTTTGGCTCGTCATGAACTAATATCTCATGAATAAAATGATAAAAAACGTTCCCGTGGCTAAAAACTTTATATAGTGGATTGTTAACATTTGTTATAATCTCGTTCAGCCAGACTGAACCGAATCCTTTGAATTTTGTTTTCCAATTTACTTAAGAGGATGTTAGGATTTTTAACATTTAACGATAAAAGATGCTTTATTTTGTTGCTTACTGTCGTTCAGAACGCAACTGGTACGTTAAAATAACAGCTATTCCGCATTTCACTCTGGCTCCACTCTGGCTCATCGAAAAAAAAAACGTTTTTCAAGTTAATTTCTGAGCTGTTCGAAACGTATTTTGTTTTTACAAAAAAAAAGCATCACCCATACTCGTTGGATGTTGCTCGTAAAGCGCCTATAAGTAGATTCCTTCGTTTAAAACAAGTAGCCCAGTCAAATGATAGTGCATGGCAATTTTCCAAGCATTTTTGTTCGACTACAGTGCAAACATAATGCTTTTATTCAGATTTCTGCTTAATGTGTAATCAGAAATCGATCAGTATAACCTCGACGGCTTTATAAGAGTCTAAATGTGATGGTAAAATGATTAAATGATATATCTGGTGAAATGGTATCAATTGGTAGGGCTGTGAATTTCGAACTCGATTTTTTCAAAATCAAGTTTATGGCGTTCAGTTCGGTCTGGTCGAATCCCGATCTAAAAAACCTGAACACCCCTAATTTGGTAGGTGTGTGTGTAGACTGATGTTTCTTTTTGGCTTTTGATATTAGGTCTTTAGTTTTCAAACTGGCGTCCAAGCAAGAGGAGCTAGGAATCAGAATTTCGTACATGCGTCGTGACGCACGCACGCAGAAATAGCAAAATCATTGAATGTGGCGAAATCAACCGTCACCAATGAAATAAAAGTGTTCGGCGACCGTATTTCAACAACTAGGAAGCCGTAATCTGGAGGAAATCGAAATCCAGGAGCCGCAGTGGCGAACAGAAGAGTGGTTAGCGCTTTCAAGCGAAACTCCAATCTCTCTGTTTGAGATGTCGCTAATAAGTTGGGAATATCGTCTTCAACCGAGCATGAAGTTTAAAAACGATACGAACTATCGAATTTTAAGAAGGTAGTGACTGCAAATCGCGATGAAAAGCAAAACTGTACGGCAATGACAAGATCTCGGAACATTGTTGACAAAGTTTGATTGCGTGGTAATGGACGACGAAACCTACGCCAAGGCAGACTTCAGACAGCATCCGGGACAGAAGCATTTTACAGCAACCGGAAGGGGAAAGGTGGCAGACAATTTTAACCATATTAAACTTCAAAAGTTTGCTAAGAAGTATCTCGTTTGGCAAGCTATTTGTACCAGTTGCTTGAAAAGCTACATTTTTGTTGCAACTGGAACCTTCAACTAGAAAATTTACGTGAAACAGTGTCTTCAAAAGCGTTTGCTGAAGAAACATGACTTGTTTTTGCGGTTTTGGGCAGATTTGGTATCCTGCCATTATGGAAAAAGGCTATGGCCCTCTGGTTGTGCCCAAGGATGAGAACCCTCCTAACACTCCAGAACTTCGCAGTTAGTTACGCAGAACATTAAGAAACCCCGAAAAAACTATTAGCAGCGAGAAGCAGTTCAAAGCAAACTGGCGTCCTGCGGCAAAGGAAGTGGATTAGGTGACTGTACAAAATCTATATACAGGGGTCAAACGAAAGGCTCGCTAATTCTGACTAGGTCAACCGGAATCTTAACTGAGCATTTTTTCCGTCTTTTTAACGTATTGAACTTCAAAATGAAAGATACATTGATTTTTTTAATAAACAAATACTCGATTTAAACGCAATTTAGTCTGACCACTTTTTGATTTGAACACTCTTTAATCAATTCTACTTTGGTTCAACAAACATGCGTTTTTGTTATTCGTCCGGAGAAATAGTTCTTTGCCCTTTTTCGGATAAATTCTTATCTCGAGCCACCAATTATTGTTTGATAATAATTGAAAATCCAAACGCTGTAATTTTTTGAAATTTGAATGCAACTTTATGAAGGATTAATCACCGTAATTTATATTTGTAGCTTTGATTTATCGGCCTTACCGGTGAAAAGTGATGTCCTTTTTAGTAGTAACATCTAAAGATTATGAAATTTTTTTATATATTTAGATGGATAGAAGAATAGATGAAATGAAAGACGGTGAAAATGAGCGGGTAGAATTTTTTTAGAAGCATTATCATGTCAGATTTTTGTTCCTCACCGGCCTACTACTATGAAGTGGTAGATACAGATACATTTCATGTTTGCTGGAAAAGACTCGATCTCTCAAGCAAAATGATGCATGACCACTACATTCAAGCGAAACAAGAAAAACATTTTAAGGGATTTTATCCTTAGATAGTTTATCAAAGTAGTGAGAATCGAACTCATTGCAACATCTCATCTCGGCTTGCCAATCCAATATTTTACCCAGTGCACCATGTGAGTCGGTTTGTAAACGAAAGTTTATTTTCATAGTCTTTCTGCCACCGCCGATTACCAAAAAAACGCACTGAATAGGCCGTCCTTTGTCTTTGATGGGAAAGGGATGAGAATGGAAGGGAAACTGGGTGGAAATGGAAAACTAGAAACAATTTTCAATTACCGGGCGGTTTATATATTTACACACGCACAGCTCATCTTAGCTGGTGTTTTTTTTTGCCGTCGCACACAGAGGTAAAACATAAAAAGGCAATGAAAACTATTTTCTGCCAGAACTATGCATGTCTTCTCAAAAAATAACCAACATTTCAAGGGCTATAAAATGAACTTTTTGAAAATATGATTAAACCCTCTAGCCATGAGATAAAAGATTTTTTTTTAATATCCATTTAAGCTCTCCCAATCAATCCCCGCTTTCTCCCAATAAAAAAAGGCTGTTTTCTTCATCCAGTCGAAAAACCAAGCAAAAATTTGAACACATATTCTTGTTTCGGGGATTGTGGAGACCGAAATTCTTGATATAAATTTGAACAGGGGTAGAAAATGGTTCAACAGTGGCACAACGATTTTTAATTCATTTTTCTACTGTTTTTTTTTCTGTTTTAATTGGGTAGTGTTTTACTACATAGTGTTCGATATCTGGTACCTGTTCAATAACTAGTGCTTCTACCCTATTAAAGTATTTTCGAGTCCAAGAAATGTATTTTTTTTGTGTTTCAAGACCCCGAGAGGGAGGATTTCATACAATATTTTTGGATCACTCAAAAGCTTATTATTTAAGTACAAAAGCAACGAGTATTTCAGTAGAATTTTTGTTCTATGTTTGTTTAAGGCTTCTTCCTCTATTAACTGATTCGATAGGAAAGGGGAAGGAGAGCTCCTATACAATTTTTATGAATAACTCGAGTGCCAATCTTGCAGATGGAAACAAATTTAGAAGAGTATTTAAATACAAGAAATATTTCTAAGATGATTTGGAGATAGGAGGTTTGATAAATTTAAGGTTTTGATAAATTTAAGAGCTCATCAAATAAATTAACCAAATTATACAGGAGAGATTAAAAAGGTACAAGAATCGATTCTATGGTTATTAAAAAATCCCCTCTTCATCTTCCAGTGGGGAATGAGTAAGGAGAAAAGAAGTTCCGCACAGTTTTGTATAGCTTTAGAACTTATCCAACATATTTGAGTACGAACAATGTTTCTATTTTTTTTAATGGAAAGATTCCATACAGTACGGAGCCGGAAATTATTTTTTATATGAGGATGGGGATTGTTCGTATTATGGTTTGAGACCCCTCCTTCTTACAGGAAGGGGGCCTCCTAAACAAATGACAAATGTTTGCATAATTCGAGAACCGATCAAGCAAAGATACCAAATTTAACGTGGGAGGGCATTTGAGTACGAGAAATATTCCTTTGATTATTTTCCCTTCCCCCCTTTCTATCCTTTTTCTTTCCAGTGTGAAGATAGGAAGGGGGGAAGGAACCCTTATTACATTTTTTTGCATAACTCAAAAACTAACAAAGGCTTAGTTGGACTTTGTTTGTTACAAAGCAAATGGAACCAAATTTGGCATGGGAGGATATTTGGGAACGAGGAATGTTTATATCAGTATTAGAGAACCCTTCCTCCTTGAATGAGGAAAGAGGAGAGGGCTTTCCCCTCTCACCATTTTTTACACATCTGTAGAACAAATCGAGCAAATGGAACCAAATTTGGCACGGGATGGTATTATGGTACGCTAAACGTTTACCTAAATCTTTTGGAATACGAGAAATATTTCTATGATTATTTGAGACCCCCTCCTTCTTCCATAGGAAAGAAAGTAACGGAGGAGTGAGGCTCCCATACTATTTTTGATGCATATCTCAAGAACAATTCGAGCAAATGGAAACAAAATTTAGCATCGAAAGGTATTTCAGGACAAAGAATGATGCCAGTTTGTTCTATTTACATTTTTATGCGTTCATAAACATTTGTGGACCTTCTAAGTTCTAAAAAAATTCAAATTTTACGAAGAATAAAACAATATTTTTATAAGTTTTTCTTCCAATCCCCCAATCAATGGGAGAGGGAGGGGGGTGTCTCCTATATAGCTTTCCTAGACGTGAAGAACACAGGAATTCATCTTTAATAAATAAGAGAGGTTTTATGCATACCAACAATTTGAGACCCTCCCTTTTTTCAGCGTGGAGTAGCAAAGTAGACAAGTTTTTTCATAAATTTTATTAGACATCACTTATCATAGAAATACAGTTGAATCTATATTTGTAGTTAAAAAAAAATTATCTGAAAAAATGCGCAGTTGAATCCACTAAAGTTTATATTGACTCGAATAAACATTGATTTTATTTTTTATTTTTTGAAACATAGGGGAGATGAGGGCATAATGGCCACCTTAAGGAAAATGCTTATTTAACCATAGAGAACAGCTGTAATATGTGAATTACATCATTGTTTCGTGTTCAGGCACTCAAATAGTCTATTGCCTAATTGGATGAAACTTGAAAAAGTAGATAAAAAATGCATTTTAAAATTTTTTGCCGAAAGCTGAAAACCAGTCACTGAAGAGGCATAATGAGAAACCCCCCGAGGCAGTATGAGCACCATTAATGAAGATGTCGGAGAGGTAATCAGTAGGCTCGAGTTCGATTCCTGGTGGAGGTGATTTTTTTTTTATTTATCATTCATGATCATGGTTGCACTAAACGGTGAGGCGTAGATTCATCAAACAAATCAATAACAAAATAATCTAGGTCTGTTTGTAGAATTCAAAGAATTAACGCATGCTCATACATTATGTTTCTGGTGTTTTGTTTGACGGATGATGCTTTGATGCTATTAGCCGTATAATGTAACAATAAAAAAAATCAATCATAAATGGTATGTGCAAAAAAAAATCCTCTCGAACAGGAATCGAACTCGAGTCTACTGATTACCTCTCTGACACCTTACCAATAAGCCAAATCGACAAACGAAAAATGTCAAGCTGTAGCTCTTTTATTCAGTTGACTTTATTGAGTTGAATTCGCTGCTAGATTCCCCGGCAGAAAACGCTCATTATGCCTTCATTGATAGTGCTCTGTTCGCCTTCAGTGAACAAATTAAAGTAAAAACGCGTTTTAAAATTGATTAAAGTGAAAAATCAAAAATTGTATGATGCTGAAAATTGAGAAACAATGTGTAGATCATGTTGCAGTACGTACATTTCAGATCAAGATGATTCAAAGGTCATAAAAGCTTATTTGGTGGTGCTCAAAAATTATAATATTTTCGTCACTTGAGAACCTAGCTGGTTGTTATTTAATAATTCTGTAAAGATGAAAAGGATATTTCTTTTTTGATCAAAAATTAATACTATAGGTATTACGAAACAAGTCCTCATGAAAATTTGCTTAAGAAAATAGGTACTTATGTAGAAAAAAGGAGTGCTTATTATGCCCAGGGTGCTCGTTATGTCCTCATCTCCCCTACGTTCAATAAAAAAAATGAATGCCTGGATCGATTTTTATGTAAACTGTCCAGCTTCTCACTGGTTCACATTATATCGTCAAATTTTGGTGTTAAAGTAATAAATTTGAAAAATTTTCAACATATGTTTTGAGCAATCAGTATCTATGATTCAAGTGCATGTTAAAAGTTCAAAATTTTTCAATCTTAAGTTGATACATTGAACAAGTTTGTGTGAAAATTTAAGGCAAAAAATTATCTGATTTTTATAAAAATTTAGCTGTATAATGTTCCGATTAAACTTAACCTCAAATTTCCTACCCATCATAGCCCTCAACAACTTTCGTAATTCGTAAAAGTTTTGACAGCTGACTACAGAGCACCGCTCCATTCCATGCTTCTACATTGACTCGATTTTTGCGATCTCGCCATTTCTTCAACATTGGCAACAAAGATCACCCATTAATGGATCCCCCACGCTTTGTTCCCTTGAAAATCAATAGCCCAACCTACTCGAGATCCATGAGTTCATGTCGTTTACCGTTTTTTCAATGAAAAGAAGTTTGAATGATCCAGCAACGGAATCGATCTTCAAGGAAAAAGTGATATGTATGTTAGGCTTCGGCTACTGTTTCAAAAAGAAGAAAGGAAACCCTACAATAAAACTTTAACAATGGAATTGCGGGACAAAAAGGTTATTGTTTGTTTTTCTTCTTCGATTTATAACGTTGTGGTGGTTGATAATCGGAGCTGGTATAAAGGGGGTGAGTGGAGGTGTTCCCATATTGAAAGGCCTTTTCCGTCGTTGGACAATCGACAACATTTCTGACTTCAGATATCCACCACGTGGACCACACTAGCGAACAACGATTGATTTATTGATGATCGTTGATTGTTCAAATAAGATTGGCAGCTGAGATTTGAGTGATGGATTGAGCTCGCAAAAAATTGATCTTACATCCGATGTATTCCCGAAGATGATTTGTGCTAATTCAGAGATGTTTTTGGGCGAGCTCTAAGTTTTAAATGTCGAAGGTAAGTTCAAAATATACTAATATTTAGGGGAAGGATGAAAATAAAACAAAATGAAAATTGTATGACTTCATTTGTAAAACTTGTCAAAACTCGCATAAATATTTCTCGTCAAATTGAGCAATTTATCAACATCTTACTCATATATTCACTTTTAGAGATCTTCAAGACACATCTCCGCCTACAAATCGCGTTAAACTGTAGGTCTACTCGTAGTTCGGTAGCAGTGCCGATTTTCTGTCCTAGCCGCCGCGGTCGTTCTTTCTTCCTTAAGCGTTTCGTGTAAAAACTCATCTTATCTTTTGGAAGCCATCTTCCGCGATGCTTATAGGCTCTTGACAGTTGTTGGCAGCTATGTTGCAAACTGAATGGAACAGAAGTCGGTGGATGGTGTTTGGAGGCAAATCGGCTGAATGGCTGCTATTTATGCTAATTTGCCCAACATCGGGAAACGAGATCAAGATCATCAATGGGGCACCATCATTCGGGCGGAAAATGTCGGCGATGATCCCAAAGGAGGAAAAACGAAAGCGACCGGGCGCCTCAGTAGATTTACATAAAAAGATGCTGATATGGAGCGGCAGATGGAGTCGTTTATTTTCAAACGAATTTTCAACAAAAAAATAAAACGGCACGGGAGTGTTATGAGAATCATGAATTGAAATTAAACAATGTGAATTATTGTGATCCATTTCTTCAAGAGTTCAATCAAGTCTTAATATTGAGCAATGATTTTAATTCCATATACGATCAAAACTAATGCTTTGAAACTTAAAAACTCCTAGCTATAGAAGAATATATCACAATTTTTCTTTTCTATTTTCATCAAACAAAAGCTTAAAGTTACGATAAAAAAGATTATTTGAAAAAATCCAAAAAATTAAAATATCAGAGATTTCCAAGGAACCGAACAGAAGAAATAACGAAAAACAAATCAAAAATCATGAGTCATAAGTGAATGAGAAATCAATAAAACAGTAAAAAATGCGTCAGAAATTATTCAGATATAAATCAGGAATAAATAAGAAATTTATCAGAATAGAACCAGAAATAAACCAGAAATCAATCAAAATGAACCAGAAATAAATCAGAAATGGAACAAAACTGAATCAGAAATGAATCAGAAATGAATCAGAAATGAATAAGAAATAAATCAGAAATGCATCACAAATGCTTAAAAAATTAATCAGAAATGAATCAGAAATGAATAAGAAGCGAATCAGAAATGATTCAGAAAACAATCAAAATTGAATAAGAAATTCCACAGAAATGAATAAGTAAAGAATCGGAATTCAATCAGGAAAATGAATCACAAATGAAAAAGAAATGAAACAGAAATGGATCAGAAATGAATCAAAAAAATCAGAAACGATTCGGAAATGAATCACAAAAAAATAAAAAATTATTCAGAAATGAATCACGAATAAATCAGCAATGAATCATAAATGAATAAGAAATGCATCACAAATGATTCAAAAATGAATCAAAAATAAAAAAATTAATCAGAAAAGAATCTGAAATGAATCAGAAAACAATTAAAAATCAATTGGAATCACCACAGAAATGATTCAGGAATAAATAAGAATTGAAACATAAATGAACCGTAAGAAAATCAGAAACCAATCAAAACAAAATCAGAAATGAATCAGGAATGAAGCATAAATGAATCAGATTTGAATTAGGAATGAATCAGAACTAAATCAGAAATGAATCGGAAATGAATCTGAAATGAATCAGAAATGAATCAGAAATGAATCACAAATGAATCAGAAATGAATCAGAAATAAATCAGCCATGATTCAGAAAAGAATCAGAAATTATTCAGAAATGGATCAGAAATAAATCACAAATGAATCAGAAATGAATCAGAAATGAATCAAAAATGAATCAGCAATGAATCAGAAATTAATCATAAATGAATCAGAACTAAATCCTAATTTAATCGAAAAGGAATCAGAATTGAATCAGAAATGAATCAGAAATGAATCCGAAATGAATCAGAAATGAATCCGAAATAAATCAAAATTAATCACAGATGAATCAGAAATGAAGCAGAAAATAATCAGAAAAGAATCAGAAATGAATCATAAAAACGGTTACAAATGCATTAGAAATGAATCAGAAATGAATTAGAAATGAATCAGAAATGAATCAGAAATGAATCAGAAATGAATCAGAAATGAATCAGAAATGAATCAGAAATAAATCAGAAATGACTCATAAATGAATCAGAAATCAATCAGAAATCAATCAGAAATCAATCAGAAATCAATCAGAAATGAATCAGAAATGAATCAGAAATGAATCAGAAATGAATCAGAAATGAATCATAAATGAATCAGAAATGAATCAGAAATGAATCAGAAATGAATCAGAAATGGATCAGAAATGAATCCGAAATGAATCAGAAATGAATCAGAAATGAATCAGAAATGAATCAGAAATGAATCAGAAATGAATCAGAAATGAATCAGAAATGAATCAGATATAATTCAGATATAAATCAGAAATGAATCATAAATGAATCAGAAAAGAATAAATAATGAATCAGGAATTCATCAAAAATGAATGAAATATGTATCTGAGATTCATTTTAAATGAATCAGAAATACATCAGGAATAAATCAGGAATGAATCAGAAATAAATCATATATGAATAAGAAACAAGTTTGGTATGAATTTGAAATGAAATAAATCAGAGAGAAATCAGGAACAAATTGGTATGGAACCACATTTGATCAGAAATAAACCAGAAATGAATCAGAAATGACTCAGAAATTAAACAGAAATCAATCAAAAATAAATCTGAAAGAAATTTATCAGAAATGAATCAGAAATGAATAAAACATGTATCTGAAATTAATTTAGAATGAATCTGAAACAAATTATTAAATATTCAGGAACGAATCAGAAATGAATGAGAAACGAGTTTGAAATGAATTGGGAGTGAATCGGAAATATATCAGGAATGAATCGGTAAGGAATCAGGATTTTATCAGAAATGAATGAGAAATTATTCAGAAATATATCAGAAATGAATCAGAAAAAAATAGAAATGAATATGGAAAGAATCAGAAAATATCAAAAAAGGATCAAAAATATATAAAAAATCAATCAAAAATATATGATATATGAATCAGGAATAAATCAGAAATAAATAAAAAATGAATAAAAAATCAAACAAAAATCAATTAAAAATGAAACAGGAATTCATCAGAAATGAATAAATGATTGATAAGAAATAAATCAGAAGTGAAATGAAATTTAACAGATAATAATCAGAAAATTGAATCAATTGAAATAGAAAAGAATTAGAAATGAATTAGATGAAAGAAAATGAATTCAATCGTAATCAAAAGTATGTGAAAATGAATTTAAATTCTTCAAAACGGGAATAAAAATCACTCAAAATGAATCAATATTTAAACGAATGAATGAAAATGAATAAAAGTGAATGAAAATAAATGAAAATTAAAAACGAATAAAAAAAAATGCAAATGAATGAAAATGAATGCAAATGAATGAAAATGAATGAAAATGAATGAAAATGAATGAAAATGAATGAAAATGAATGAAAATGAATGAAACTAAATGAAAATGAATGAAAATGAATGAAAATGAACGAAAATGAATGAAAATGAATGAAAATGAATGAAAATGAATGAAAATGAATGAAAATGAATGAAAATGAATGAAAATGAATGAAAATGAATGAAAATGAATGAAAATGAATGAAAATGAATGAAAATGAATGAAAATGAATGAAAATGAATGAAAATGAATGAAAATGAATGAAAATGAATGAAAATGAATGAAAATGAATGAAAATGAATGAAAATGAATGAAAATGAATGAAAATGAATGAAAATGAATGAAAATGAATGAAAATGAATGAAAATGAATGAAAATGAATGAAAATGAATGAAAATGAATGAAAATGAATGAAAATGAATGAAAATGAATGAAAATGAATGAAAATGAATGAAAATGAATGAAAATGAATGAAAATGAATGAAAATGAATGAAAATGAATGAAAATGAAGGAAAATGAATGAAAATGAATGAAAATGAATGAAAATGAATGAAAATGAATGAAAATGAATGAAAATGAATGAAAATGAATGAAAATGAATGAAAATGAATGAAAATGAATGAAAATGAATGAAAATGAATGAAAATGAATGAAAATGAATGAAAATGAATGAAAATGAATGAAAATGAATGAAAATGAATGAAAATGAATGAAAATGAATGAAAATGAATGAAAATGAATGAAAATGAATGAAAATGAATGAAAATGAATGAAAATGAATGAAAATGAATGAAAATGAATGAAAATGAATGAAAATGAAGGAAAATGAATGAAAATGAATGAAAATGAATGAAAATTAATGAAAATGAATGAAAATGAATGAAAATGAATGAAAATGAATGAAAATGAATGAAAATGAATGAAAATGAATGAAAATGAATTAAAATGAATGAAAATGAATTAAAATGAATTAAAATGAATGAAAATGAATGAAAATGAATGAAAATGAATGAAAATGAATGAAAATGAATGAAAATGAATGAAAATGAATGAAAATGAATGAAAATGAATGAAAATGAATGAAAATGAATGAAAATGAATGAAAATGAATGAAAATGAATGAAAATGAATGAAAATGAATGAAAATGAATGAAAATGAATGAAAATGAATGAAAATGAATGAAAATGAATGAAAATGAATGAAAATTAAGGAAAATGAATGAAAATGAATGAAAATTAATGAAAATTAATGAAAATGAATGAAAATGAATGAAAATGAATGAAAATGAATGAAAATGAATGAAAATTAATTAAAAAGAATGAAAATGAATGAAAATGAATGAAAATGAATGAAAATGAATGAAAATGAATGAAAATGAATGAAAATGAATGAAAATGAATGAAAATGAATGAAAATTAAGGAAAATGAATGAAAATGAATGAAAATTAATGAAAATTAATGAAAATGAATTAAAATGAATGAAAATGAATTAAAATGAATTAAAATGAATGAAAATGAATGAAAATGAATGAAAATGAATGAAAATGAATGAAAATGAATGAAAATGAATGAAAATGAATGAAAATGAATGAAAATGAATGAAAATGAATGAAAATGAATGAGAATGAATGAAAATGAATGAAAATGAATGAAAATGAATGAAAATGAATGAAAATGAATGAAAATGAATGAAAATAAATGAAAATGAATGAAAATGAATGACAATATAGAAAATGAATGAAAATGAATGAAAATGAATGAAAATAAATTAAAATGGATGAAAATGAATGAAAATGAATGAAAATGAATGAAAATGAATGAAAATGAATGAAAATGAAGGAAAATGAATGAAAATGAATGAAAATGAATGAAAATGAATGAAAATGAATGAAAATGAATGAAAATGAATGAAAATGAATGAAAATGAATGAAAATGAATGAAAATGAATGAAAATGAATTAAAATGAATGAAAATGAATGAAAATGAATGAAAATGAAGGAAAATGAATGAAAATGAAGGAAAATGAATGAAAATGAATGAAAATGAATGAAAATGAATGAAAATGAATGAAAATGAATGAAAATTAATGAAAATGAATGAAAATGAATGAAAATGAATGAAAATGAATGAAAATGAATGAAAATGAATGAAAATTAATGAAAATGAATGAAAATGAATGAAATTGAATGAAAAAGAATGAAAATGAATGAAAATGAATGAAAATGAATGAAAATGAATGAAAATGAATGAAAATGAATGAAAATGAATGAAAATGAATGAAAATGAATGAAAATGAATGAAAATGAATGAAAATGAATGAAAATGAATGAAAATGAATGCAAATGAATGAAAATGAATGAAAATGAATGAAAATGAATGAAAATGAATGCAAATGAATGCAAATGAATGAAAATGAATGAAAATGAATGAAAATGAATGAAAATGAATTAAAATGAATTAAAATGAATTAAAATGAATGAAAATGAATGCAAATGAATTAAAATTTATGAAATTTTCTTAACAAATATAGAAATTTGAGGAAGACTCATTTCGAACGAAACTAAAATTTTACACAAATTTTGCCAACGAATGATCAAGTCAACAGACCTACAAACCCACGTTTCATTCCAACAACGTGATGATGATGACGCTAATTATTCCATCCGGTTGGTTTTATTCTTTTTTGCTAAGATTTTCGAGAGCAGATTTGTTCGCCATTCTTCGCGGCTGTCAGTGTGATCTGCAAGCTTAATTTAATTAGCAGCAAATTGTCACTCACTTTTGTCGGCGCCGAGAGCAGTCGTAAAAAAGTAGAGAACCGAATGAGTCAGCAAAAAATGGGATCGAGTAGTTCAAACACCCCGATATTCACCTAATAACCTGCAATTTGAATAACTGTTGTTTACCGGTGTTTGATAATGAGTGTTTATTTGTTGTTGTGTTTTGAATTTGTTTCGTCGAATCCACCATTTGTTTATCCAGAAAAAGATGGGTCATTTTGGCAAACGTACAGAAATGACGATCGGTGTGGCTCAAAGTGAGCTTCAAAAAATGCTGAAAAAAACGGACATCACTCAGATAAACCCAACGGTTTTGCGGATCGCATTTTTCAAATTTCCGCACCATAGGCAAAGGTGTGACTAACTTTTATGGCCCATTTGCAGCCAGGCATGACTTTTGTTCGAGCCATGTTTTTTTGTTTGGACTTTTATTAGGGGTTTTCCTCCTCAATCATTAAAGTGTGTTTGATCCCATGGGTAACCCATCTGGCATTGTTGTTGTTGTTGCTGTTTAATTTAATATTTTTTTGCTTCCTAATCTAATTTAGCTCATACAGATCAGTTCGTGTTGTTCGGGTAGCGGTTGAAGTTGTTTGTTCCTCGACGTTGTATTTTTTCGTGAATGAATCCGCTAAATGTGAAGGCTAAACAACGGACGGCAGAGTGATAACGATCTTGCCGACTTTTGAAAGAGTTTTTCGAAGAGTAACACACAAAATGCTTGCTGGCTGGATGTCGGTTTCGGTTTAGGGGGTTTGTGATATGATGGAGAAAGTTTTATTCTGGTGGAATCACTTAGCAAAATTCTGTTAAAAAAAAGAACAGAAAATTTCCATTCTAAAGCTTAGTTCTTTTAGAAATGGGACACTTTCATTTACTAATAGCTCGTTAACTAGTTATTGGATATTAAAAATTTTGACAGCATTTTGTTGCCTGTAAAAAGTACTATTCGACCTATTTTTTTCAAAATTTAAAATTTATGCGTTTTTGAGATATGTACGATGCAAGAGAAAAGGAAAAAAATAATTTTGCACAGTTTCCTTTAAAATTCGTCATTATCAAATTGATAGCTGACAAAACCGTTGATTATTCAATGAATTACTGAGTTTTTGTGGTGGATAAGTATGCAAACACTGTTAATAATGTCCGCAAAGTTCAAATCAAGCATTGAAGTGAAGCACATGATCGGCAACAACGGTTAAGGATCATCAAGGAAGTCAAGTCTCATACCAGCATTTTTAATTTTCAATAAACGAAAAACCAAGGGTAGACCGCTGAAATGTCCAAAACCATTTTCTCCGATAAGCTGAAAGTGTTGCCTAGTGATGACTCATTTAAATCCAACCTCTAACAACCATTTTTTGATAGTTCCAAAGCTCTTAAGCTGTAAAACCGGTACCGAAAAAAAACGTTCAAAAATGTGGTCAAAAATAATCAAATTTGTTAATTTCGAAACAACTGTATCCACTAAAATGCTTCCAGTTTCCACTTTCCAGAGAAGTATTGGACCAAAAACTATCAGAAATTGAAGATCTAGGGTGAAGCCACCTAAATTATAGATTTTACGAAGTATAAGTTGGAGAAACTGATCAATACCATGACTGAAAAAAGTGTGCGCCGGCCAATGGGAGATACCAAGAATAAAGTAGGAATTTCTTAAACAAAAAACCGTAAATATTTTTTTTCAATTTTCTTTTTCTTCAACCTTCTTTTTCTTCATAGAAAGTATTTCGTTCAAACGAATGGTTTTTGAGATACAGGCATTCGTAACTGTCCCATTTCTAAAAGAACTAAGCTTTATAGCAAATACAATTAAAAATTTAAAGCACGGTTGTTGGAATTTTACTATCACACATCAGATATCAAACAAGCTAAATTTGTTTCTTAAATGTCATTTTATTCTTCCTTGTGTAATATATCTTAATTTTAAAGTAAATTGCCCCATTTCCATATATTAATGTGTGGGATTAATTTTATTTGTTTTAAACGTTAAACTGAACAAAGATTCTTCAAAGAATTTGATTGATGAATGAGGAATTTATATATCAGATTGAAAAAAAGCGGATACAATTTTTCAAAACGCTTTTAAGGATTCGATGAGTTGGATACTACGTGAATAGTTTTTTGAGCTTACCTTTTCCACATAAAATATTTTTCATAATTGATAAACGTACCTGCAATGAAAAAATAGAAAAAAAGCTTAGTTGTGTTATTCTTTTTTAGTAACTGTAAATGAGAATTAAAATATATATCCAAATAATATTAAATTCATATAATATCTTTTTGGAGCTCAACGAATAATTTTAGCAAACACGATTCTACAGCACTTTTATTCGTTTGTTTAAGACCCAATTAGAAAGATTTTTACTATTATAGCCTATATTTTGTTTAGTATTTATCTTTACCACCCCGGAAAAAGTATTTCATGAAGGTATTTATCATAGTTTTATCCAAAAAGAAAAGAAATGTTATGATTATTACACCTACCTAATGGCAAAATGGAACCCCGGTACCGTCAAATGGGGAATCATGCAACAGCATAGATGCAACATTTGTACACCATAACACTTATTCAATGTTTATTTTAATATAATATAATAAGCTTATCATTCAATGATAACAAAATGATGATGACATAGTTTCTCACATTGTGAGATAGTTTTTTTAGTTGTTGATTAAAAAATAATAATAATAATAAAATAAAAGATTTAGCAAAAGATGATCAAATTTTATCATTTTCGATGCCGTTGAATGCATTAACGAGTAGGACGGACTAGCTTTATGATATCACCAACAATCTTTATATTGTTTTTTTTTTATCTCATATGAACACTGTTGGTATAAAAAGATTCTTTGGAAAATCACCAATTTTTTTTAAATATTTTTGTAATTCAGTTATCAGTCTGGGCTTAAATGCATCAAAATGCAAATCAAAGATTCACCTTTTAAATCTAGTTCCCTTATACTGGAATAAGATTTCATCCATCCAAACATTAATTTTTATGATTTGAGCTAGTACAATTTTGTAGTATTTTTTACTCCTAAATGTATGCAGCACTCTTACGCTTTTACTTTAAAAACATTTTTGATAGAAAAAATGTGAAATTTGTGTCGAACTAAACAAAAAATTACTACAATTGGTGCTTTATGCGTTATGACATCACAGTCAGAAAAGGTAGTCAAACAAATAATCTATTTTTCAAATTTTCAAAAACATGCGATTTTCACCCTACTAAGAATGAGGGGTAAGCTGCAACAAACTTTGTATTTAATGAAAAATTTAATGAAAATGTTTGAAAGTTTATAGTTTTTGATATATATATGTGATGCCATTACGCAAAAGCGCCAATTGCAGTAGCTTTTGGTTTTGTTCGAATTAAATTTTACACTTTTTCTGTCAAAAAGGTTTTTAAAGAAAAATCATAAGGGTGCTTTAAGGGGTACATTTGGGGGTACCATTACAAATTTTTTTACAAAACTCGCTGAAATCATGCCAACTAATGTTTGAATGGATGAAATTTTTAAATTATCAAACGCTTGAAGCAAAACAAGCATGTTTCAGAATATGCAAACGAGATTTAAAAGGTAAATCATCCATTTGCAGTTTGATGCATTTTAGCCCAGACTAGTTACTGAATGATAATTTTTTTTTAATTTGATGATTGTTTGAAAATTATTTTTACAAAAAACAGTGTTGGTATAGCATAGGGATGAGCAACCTTTTAAACCAACGGGCCAATTTTAATTCAAAATCTTCACGGCAGGCCGCACTTAAAAAACATACGTCAACAATTTGCAGAACTCTCAAGATAATTATCAAAAGATTTGCTTAGTAAAAAAAGTTAAATCGTTATAACCATACATTTTTGGCAATTTCTTCAAAAATCAAACCAGTTTATGGCTTATTTGTTTGAAATAATTTGAAAAGAAATTTAACATCGTGTTTATATGTGAACCGGACAATATTAGCTGAAATTGATTATGTTCTTCACTAAATCAAAGTTAGGTTTTGTTGTCGTTTTGGATACCAGTATATATTTTTTAAATTTATTTGAATTTCTCTGCAAACATGCGTTCTTCCAAACATAGACATCATTTGCATCACATTTTTCCCCTAAAAACAGAAATTTGAAAATACCTTTCTTCGATGCACAAAAACGACTGACTCGTTTTCATACAAAAATCTTTTTTGTTTAATCCGCCTTCTCTTTTCTTCAACTCGAAATGATTCTGGAGCTATCACAACAAACACTTGAATAACGAGAAAAATATTTTTTTAATTTTTAAAACCGTCTTTTCAGCATTGGACGTTGAATCGTTGTTCAAATTCACTGATCACAAGTTCGGTTTTCTGTGCGTATTTCCGAAACGTCATTCCACAGTTAAAATCTGACCTTGAAGTCTCGATTTTTTCCTACCATTGGTGAGAAATTATTTTTACTTCAGAAATGGATGAAATTTGCTGAAATTCTGGGAATAACAATAATTTCACAGATTCCCGAGCAAATTTTGTCTAGGAATCTAGGCTAGAGTTTACAATCTTTACACAAATAACACACGACGTATTACAGGACACGACACTCAACGTTTTTACTAACCCGTTAGTGAAAATGTTAAGTGCCGTGTCCTGTAATACGTCGTGTGTTATTTGTGTTGTATAAATTTTTACGTTTAGCACAACTAATAAAAAGAGTTTACAATCTTTATTGTAATTTAAAAAAAAACATTTTTAAAGAGATTTTTTAAATTAAATACTAGTGCTACACAGGGATAAGATTTCTAATGCTAGTTTTAGAATATTCTCTGACGTTGTTAATATGAATTTTCATTTTCCAAGTAAAAAAAAATCAACGTTTGGTATAACATTACAAATTTTTTTACAGATTATTTGGATAAAAAATAACAATACAATGGGTTTTATCATGAAAACAGATTTTAGTACTTAGTCATGTTGCTATGAAATATTAAATTGCTCATCCATGTATATTATCAAATTGAGGAAATTCATATAAGCTTAAAGGTAATTAAAAGTATTTCATTTGTTATGATTTCTTTCTTTTTTGCCACAGTTGGATCACCAACGAAATAAGTGTTTTTGTCCAATTAAATAAACCAATAATTATTTCAAAAAACAATCTGCTGAGTTAATTTATCATGCAACTTTACCTTCGATAGAAATTTAAAAAAAACTCATCCTCGTATGTTCATCAGTAGTCTTCCCATTTTCTTTTATTTGCCTTTATCGTCTTGGTATTAGTTTAAGGTTGCCAGATTGCCCGGTTTTATCCGGGTTTGCCCGGATATTTAGTACTAAATTTAAGAACAGTCCGGCCCGGCCCGGTTGCCCGGATTTCATTGAAAAATGCCCGTATTTTGCCCGGATTTTTTCACTTTATTTGGCAAATTAAACAAAAAAAAACACAACAAACACCTCCTAAACGAAATTTTTTGAGCTAGTTTTATAAAAATAATCATGAAAAGTTTTTTGGAAGCCCAAAACACGGATCAAAATCAATCGATGAGTTTTGATGAAAAAAAAATTTTTTCATCATTTTTCATATTTTTTTCTTGATTTTCGTTAAGAAATTTCTGAAATTTGAAAAAAATTGCCTGGATATTGCCCGGATTTATGGTCGTCAATTTGAAATCGAATGCCCGGATTTTGCCAGGTTTTTATATAAAAATTGCCCGGTTTGTCCGGACCGGATACGTGCTGGAAAAATTCTGGCAACCTTATATTAGTTATTGATTTTGAATCGAAAAACCTTGAAGCAAAAGTTAGAAAATCTGTATTTTACATTACAAAAAAAACCAATACGCCCTCCAACCTCGGCTCAAGAGGGCCTCTGAGGTGAAAAAAATTAAAATTTTTGCTCTAAACCATTTTCAAAGCTAGCAAACTATATTAAAAGTTCAAAATTTTTAAATCAAAAAGAAATACAGACCCGAAATATAAACTTATTAAGGATTTGTAACTCAACGTATGTAATATAATTTTTATTGATTTTTTTCACGGCATATTTGCATATTTTTAATAAAACAAAATGTCGGATGCCTTCATAACTTGTATACACCAATTTTCAAGATTTCCAAAATATTGAACGTGAAAACATACATTGGGAATAACAGTTTAGTACGTTTTAGATAGTACGCTATAAAAGTTACATATGAGGCCCTTAGAGCCAAAGCCTCAAAGCTGATTTCGAGAAAACATGCTTCAAAGTTTTCTTTTGTCCCGTTTTACATATATTTTTCATAAAGTTGTAAACTTCGTTCGATCGGAATATTATGAAAGTTGAATTCTATAAATTAAAAAAAAAAAAAAATCAAATATAGCATGAAACGAAGTATGGAAAATATTGTGCATTATTACGGCCATTAAATTTTCATGAGACATTGATTGACATTGTTGATTTTTTTTACTTTTGATCTTAAAAACTGTATACTTGTTGACAGCAGGGTGGAAATAAAAGAGATGCACTTGCTTTGACAGCAATATATTTGTTGTGATGATAAAGATTTTTTGATGCTTCAAATCTATTATACAAAATTGCGCGTTAGTCAACATTATGTTTAAAATAAAGTTTGGTTATGTTACTAACAAATCAGTGATCCTATCTATACGCATCAACTCTTCCCTGACTGACAACTGATTCTAATCAGCTTTAAAAAGAATTCCCTGTAAACAAGTTCTTGATTATAACCACATCGTTCGGAGCAAATCTATAAATTTTACCGTAATATTAGTTCTGCGATCTGATCGACAGAAATCGGCGATCTATCACTAGCGTCTACAACTTTTCCTGCAAATACAAAATAGTTCAACAAAAGCACTGATGGCAAACTCTAACTAGACCTACAAGTGCATAGATCCCACGCACAACCAACAAAATCTTATTCGGGAATCAATATCGGATTTACAAACAAATTTGTAAAACTTAAACCTCAAGCCGTCTGTGAAACTCGACGTGAAAAATGGCCACGATGGTGAAAATTTTCCTCTTGCGGTAAAGGAATATTTAAATAAGGTAGAGCCGAGAGACATATTGGATTTTTTGTGACGTCACAAAAACGATTATATCGAAAATTTATATAAGAATGGTAGGAATTTCAAAGAAAAACACATATTTCACAACGAACATGAACTCCAAATTCATTTCCTTTATGTAAGGCCACTATTTCACTATTTCACTATTTTATGATGTTTTTTGGTCCTTTGAATATTGCGTTATGTTTTTTGCTTATTTTATTAATGAATGCAATGTCGCCTTGAAGCTAAAACGTGCAAAAATGAAGAAGAAATCAGGGGCGGGATTATGGAACTCGAAACAATCGAGTTTCGTTCGATTCGACCAACTTTGGCATTACAGATCTCGATTCGAATGGAACGTTTCGAGATGATCTACTACCCGATTTACTCGAAATCTAGTACGTTAAAATTTAGAACTCGAACGAGATTCGTAATACTGATTCTAATTCGATTCGAGTTCAACTCGAAACGGGTAACTCGAATCGAATAGGATTCATAATTTCACCCCAGCTTTCAAAAGGTTTAGCTGGTAGACACTGAGTGTTCAACTGATTGTCATGATTTCAATTCAACAGGTTTACCATAAACAATTTTTATGTAGAACAATTCACATCAATTTATGATTGTTAACTCAATTTACTAAAATACCAATAAAAGATTGTTGTTTTGTATAAAAATGTGTGTTTTGATCACTTTATTGTAATGAGGAGCTTAAACTGCACTGACTTGAACATTTTCATGGAAGAATTGATATAATTTTAACGTTTTGCAAATTTCTGTGGGGAAAACCCCCCATTTTTTCTAATTTCGATGGTCTATTTAATAAAAAAATTATTCCAAAATGCGACTTTTTTTGTACCGATCTTGAAGGCAAAGAATCCTTCTACAATAACATGTTTTTAAAGTGGAAAATTTTTAGCAGATTCTTCGAATTATCAACGAAAAAGATAAGTTTCCTAGTAAATTAACAGATTTTTCGTGATTGTGACGTCTCAGCCTGTACCAATACTGGATCAGGGCTGCCATGGCACTACCTTCTTTAAATATTCCTTGTCGTGCGGTCCCTTTTGGCGGCAACGATGACGTTTAGTTTTAGCTGTTATTTCTCAGCGACTTTTGAACAACCGCGAACTGACACGGTGGCCAGTTTTCCAACAATACTAATCGAAAAAGTTGTTGATGAAAAGAATATGTTTTTTCACTTCTATGAGATAAATTCCAAGTTTCACTTTCCATTGAAACTGCAATTTATCAATAATCTTTTATTTTTTTAAATTCAAGTACAGAGTGTGTCCAGAGAGTTTTAAAATCTGATTACAAATCACGAATACATTTTTTATTTTTCATTTCTAAAATTCAGAACTATCTGCCAACATTCGATATCCGAGTTTTGAAGTTCAATTTCATGATGGTTTTGCTTCGTTATTGTCTAATTTTTTTTCCAAAAGACATCCCAGTAAAACGTTTTTAAGTGGCATAGAAATAATCAAGTTTTGTTTATTAAGAAACAGTTGAATTCCCCAAATTGTACTTATTTTCTTTCAAAAGAATTGAAGCTCACAAAATACAGATTTGACGAGTAACAAGTGGGGAAAACTGAACAATATCATGACTGAAAAAACTGTGCACCGAACAATGGGAGATACCGAGAAATATTTCTCATTAAAACGATAATTTTTCTAAAATTTTTTCTTGAATTATCATAAGATTACCTTTATTTTCTTCATAAAACCTTCATATTTTTTTCATTTATTTTCTTCATATTTCGGTCAAATTAATGTTTTTTTTAGATACACGCATTCGTAACTGTCTCATTTCTAAATGAACTATGATTAAAGCACCCTGAGTCGGGGGCCCGTGGCAATTGAGCCATTGCTGATGGATCAAGTTCTTAATACGTTGCCTTAAAAAGAAATTTTATTTTACATTTTCCTTAAATGAAAGGTATTCTTCATAAACACATGTTAGCCTAAAAAAAATTTTCTTTACTTTTTTTCCAATGAAATAATTCAACTTCAAATACAAGCCCTTTCTTGTATCTATCAATCAAACCTCTTCCGGAATCGGAAACGCTAGTGGGTATCACCGAAAGACCTACATATTTCTTCGCTCACTGTCAGTTTTTATCGCACTGAATACCCGTTTCAGTGTAATATTTTTTCTATCCATTTCCATTGCATGCAATTCCACCAAACTGCTGTCCATCCGATCCAGGTTGGATGATGGAACTGTTGTTTTGCACGTGTTCTTTCATGTTTGCTCATAATTCATAATAAATACACCATCCATCCGTCTGTGCATGGGTTATCGCTATCGGATCGCGCGGATGAGGAATTGTACAAACGAAAAAAAAAGTGGAAGAACCCGGGGAGGGAAAAATCAGACCATTGACCACTCGAATATGAACGTATGCGAGAAGATATGTATATGAGCGAGTGAGTGAGAAGTTAATTTATTCATCACTTGGAACACTTTTTTTTGAATCATTGTTTGCCAATTGTTTGTACATTTAGGGGTAACGGAATTATTCCAAAGGAAGTTATTTGAATGTTTTTTTTCTCTGCTGCTTCTTAACATTTTTTTTCCCTTCATCAAAAGAAGCGATGTTTGGAGAAGGAATTCGGTTATGCAAAGAGATTTACTCGAGTTGGAACTAATTGACACGATTTGAGAATTCAAACAGTTTGGTTGGAAAGGTTTTTGATGATGATATGGGTGGGTATATCAGTTGGCTAATTGCTTAAGCAAACATTGAGAAGAAATACTAAGCCTCTTTTACATCCCAAGAGACTTTTATTGACCTAAAATTATTTAAGTAAGCTTATTTTAAAAACTTTATTCACACTGTTTGAGCTTGTCGGACATATCAATGTGTACTTTGTCGTTAAATAAAAGTGAGATTTTATCAAACAGTTCTCAAATTCTGGAATTTGAATTTGTTTGCTCGTTAACTTACTTTATGCTATGAGTATTGAATTTTCTACTCCAAGTTCAAACTCAACACTTGTTGAAATCAGCTTCTAATTTTCAAATTTTCTAAACAGCTCTACTTAAAGTGGGACAAATCTAAAAAAACCAAATCAAAACACCGCCAAGTGGTCCTTGACACGCAAACCGGAGCCCTAGACGTCGGAGGCTGATGATTTCCTGTTGTACAGATAAATGGGGAAAGAAATCGAAAGTCCCATTGACTTCTAATTAGTTGGGGTTCATGCAACTTGAACCCGAGGTTGTGGGGGGCTCACTTGGAATATGGAAGGTACCAGTTTTCGAGCCACTTTTCTGTCTCTTCTGTGTCTTCTCGGAAGCTGAACCAATCTTTCGTTTTGTTGCCTGTTGGTGTGACAATTTCTAGTTCCGTAAATATTTAATTTATGTATTCATAATTTTTTTGAAAGAAAAGATTATAATTTGATTAAATTTAAATTTTTATTCGAAAAAAATTGAGAAATTTCAAACCTCCTAACAATATCTTCAAATTTTCGAAAGGTTCGTCGCTTATTTTCTTGGTGACTTCAATTGAAGTAATCCCCCTTTCCTAGATTTTATAATCGCTGGTCGATCTGTTTCGCGGAGGTGGATTCAAATTGCAAAAGTGGTTCCGATCGTGTTCTGCAATGGACAATAATCTTTCTAGGGAGTACCCAACATCATTTTTCACCGAGAGAGATACCTCGTACAGCGATCCTTATGAAGAGTTTGTAAATCGATTCATTCATCCGTAGTAGAGTCCAAGAGCGCTTTCTGCGCCTAAAGATAATTTAACCAATAAATGACGCCCATCTGGGGGTAATAAAATCGTATCGGTGCTGTGTTTCCAAACTTCTCCGATTTTTTCTGGTTGGTCTACTTCGATTAGCTGAGGAGGAGGCAACCCTATCGCGTAGACCAATAAATCAAAGCAAACACATGGAGGGGAGGTTTTCCCGTGGGTTGCTTGGATTATGCCATTCAACGAAGAAACATTCGAAGGGCTTCAATTCATAGTTCAACGGGAAATTTCGTATATCTTTTCAATGTCTTCCAAGGTTTCGAGGTGTTTGAATACACGTTTTTAACCACCTCTAAGACAGCATTGAATTGCAATCGTTTGTGTTACAGGCATATGTATACTAGATGCACTCATAAATCATACCTCCTTGGAAGAAACGAATTGAAATGTGAATTTCTAAGAACATAGTACTGTTTCGTTATTTGAACAAGAATTTGGTTAACAAATAACTGCCATTGCCAGAAAGAAAAAGAGAGTCTTCAAATAGTCATGAACGATTTCTTGTTAGAGAAGAAAGTTTCTGATTGAAGAAGTTGTACTACACAAGAAAAAATCTGAATCCTGGACAACATTGAAAATAAAAACCTTGTATATTACATGATGTAGTAAGCGATTAATTAATGTAAATTTACAGATTAGAAAAAGTTGAATTCTTAACAGCGCTGAACTCTAATGACACAAATATTACTCGACACGGAACGCAACTACTTGAAGTGAATTTCCATCATATATGACGAAAATAAAAAGCAGCATTACATATTACGAAATTTTCAGTGAGAATTCAATATAACACGTCTCATATATTTTAAATGTGTTTCAAATTTTACACGTCTGTTGAAGTTTACAGACGTGTTATATTCAACTTGCATTGAAAATTCCATCATATGTGATGATTCTTTTTCGTTACATCATATGTGATGTAATTTTACATTTTTTTTGGCCAAACAAAATCCCTAACATCACAGAATTAGAAATTTCGTAAAGTGGACATAGAATGTTATAAAGATATTGAATTTGAATTCAATTAATATTACAATACACTGAACGCAAATGTCATGTAAAAATACAGACTGTCAATAACAGGCAAACACAAATGTTAACAAAATGTTAAATCAAGTCGTGCAATAGAGTATTTTATCGAAGCAGACTCCTCATAAAAAATGTTTAAAGTCAAAAAAATCTTTATCGTTTGATAATAGAAATGAAAACTATTATTCACAGAACAAATTTTTGACTATTATGTGTCACTGAAACTGCGACCTGTAAAATAAATCAACCTGTAATTAACAAAACCTGTAATTTTAAATTGTTTTCCTTGAAAGTTAACGAAGATTCAATTATTATTACAGCAAATGTCCTGTAAAAAAGTTGTACACTGAAAATTATATGTCACGTTATTTGTGTTTCGACCTGTTAAATTACGGTAAATGTCCTGCTACTTTTTGTTACAGGGCATTTGCGTAATTTTACAGGAAATAATTTTTGCTGTGTAGATTTATTTTATTTTTATTAAGAGATAAGAAAAATCTATTATTGAATCATTTGAATAAAAATATTAATTAAACAAATTCCAATCAGAATGTTTTTCTTCCTATATTAAGTGGTTTTATAATTTAGACCATTTTTATTTTACACGCTGCAAAATTTTACTTACTTGTAATACTCAACTAGCACTGAAAATTCCGTCAAGTGACTTAAAAAAATTTAGCAATGTGTAGATTGTGTAGATAAACAATATTTATTTCAAAAAGATTAGTTTTTAATTATAGGTGAGAGATCTCCATTGGTTAAGATCACTAAAATGTTAACAAAAAAATCCGAAAGGTACGTTCCTAGCTAAATTCAGTGATTTTGAAATTTACTTACTCTTTTATATTACACTTTTAAATTATTTTTTGTATTGTGCAGTTTGAGTCATCTATGACTGCATCAAATTACTTTATTTCACCTTTTTGACCTAGTATGACCTAGAACAAAATATCAGAAAAAAACTATTTCTATTATAGGAACACACAAAAAATCCGAAATTCAGAAAGACATCAAAAACCCATTTTTGTTGCGTTTGAAAAAGTATGGGATGCTGATGTCCGAAAACACAACATTTCCAAAGAAGCATTTCGACTGGAAGATAAATTCAAAATGGAATTATAAAAATAGTCTACTATTTGGCTAAATTTTCTTGAAAATAGTCGTACGTCTCGGTGGTCGAGTGGTTAGCGTGGTAAGACGGTAATCGCTAGGTCCACTGATGGCATGGGTTCGATTCCCATCTCGGTACTGGGTGTTAAATGTTAATCTTAAGTTGTCCACGTCATTCATTCAGTCAGTAAAGCCTAAATCGGCTAAGACGGTGTATGTCTTTTTTTAAAAAATATGTTTTTTTCACTATTTGAAAACACCATTTTAAGCATAGGGTGGAGGCGCAATATCGAGCATATTTTTGCGTGTTTACTCAGCTTTCCCCCTTATTCCTATTTTACATAATTTGCAAAAAATCCAAATTGTTTTGAAAGTAACTTTTCATACATCCTTCCAAATCTAAACTTATTTTGTTATGATTTTCATTAATAACATAAACTTAGGAAATGTGATTTTTTGAGGACAAAAAATTATAAGGTGGTGCGTTGTGACGTCACGACTTCAATCACTAACATGTTCATTAATATTTTATCAAGAAAAAAAACTTTTTCAATCGAAATGTGGCGCTTTGAATTTTGAATCTATTGATATATCTTTCAGTTTTGTACGCAATCTAACTTAGCCTTTATACACGATTTACTGAAAAAGGGCTTTTCGTGACGTCCCTGTGGAATGGGTTTTTTATATTCTCCTCTTGGAAAGGTATTAGAAAATACTTGTTAATTTATTTTTCTTTGCTTGATTACAATTTCTTAAAGAAACCTAAAAATTACAAGGAAATTAAATAACTAAATTTTCACAACGCAAGGAGGTTCTAGGAAAAAAGTCATACTTACCATGGCAAATCAAACAAATTTGTAGTATTTTACTTTAATTCAACTTTGCACTTGAATTTTGAGAATATTTGCGCAAGATTTTTGCAGTTAATTTATATTAACCAGAAAAGAAATTTCATACCGATTCTAGTGGTAATATAATACAACCATTGCAATACTTTACACAAATATGATAAATATAAAATTAAAAGTGAATCCAGAAAATTTACGCGGATGCTTGCGTTTTTTTCTGTTTTCACTCACCCGTCGGTATCGAACAAAGTAAGGAATGTTCAACGTTTTTGGCGCTGATAGAAATGAGTGTAGGCAACGTTCAACGCCAACGCCTTCACATCAGGAAGACAACCACATTGTAACAATTTAAAAGATACTGTAATCTTACGTTACATAAATAAAAACATAATAATAATAATAATAATAAAATACACTACTGGTACGAACCGAACCACCTTATGATTTGGTCGTATTTGCTGTCCAGTCCCACCCAATTTCGAAATGAACAAGCAGCTGCTGTGAATGTTCAGAAAGTAGGTCACATTTTTATTTATCATTTTTTTTGTAAACTATTGCAGCGCTTATCTAAATAATTACACCACTAGAATCGGTATGAAATTATATTTCTGGTGAATATAAATTTATTACGGAAATATCGCGTTCATATACTAAAAATCCAGCACAAAGGAATTCAAGTCTTGGAAAATCTGAGAAACTGCAATTTTGCAAAATGTTCGGAAAAACCACTACCTTTTAAAATTTTTCAAAAACTCAGGATTTCGTAATTTGAAAATCTAAAAATACAAAAATGTGCCACATTACGTCAAATTTTGAATCCAATTTTCAAAATGATCGAATTTATCTGGTATGACTTAAACAATTTTTACGATTGATTGATTGAAAAGTACGATTTATACACCACTGTTTTACATTTTTTTTGTAGTCATGATATTGAAAAATTCTCAAAATCTCCAAATAATTTATTCTCATGTTCAACGTATAGCTTCTAACTTCAGCTTTTTTGGACACTAAGTGAATGTTTTTTAGTATTCCGAGGCTGACCTATAGTTTTCATTCTGAAGTATTTTTTTGGGTTTTTTTTCTCTTAAACTCTACTTAAACTAATGGAAAATTGAAGTTTTGAAGCAAAATATTTTCTGAGAATTGTTTGAATTACATTACGAGGGTTCAAAAACTATAACTTTTGTAAAAATCCGTAGGGAAATAAGAGAGATATATTGGTTTCAGTCAGAAGTGTCAAATTAACACTCCCGGGTCTGTAACGGTTGAAAATTTCAGGGACGGATAAGGTCATACATAAGCCGTAAAAATCACGAATTTTTTGAAAAAGATACAACTGCTCTCACCGACAGGACTTGAACCCGCAATTCCCGATTCAGTACAACTGCCCGTTAGCCAATTAAACTACCATGAACGTGACGAGCGTATAAGCTCCATTGGGTGACTGCTGGTTTTTCTACATATTTATACACTCGATTTATATCTCGCCTGTGTTCTTGCCTCCTATTAATCTCTCAAGTTTTTCTATCACCACCCGGCGCTGGATTTTAGCCGAGTGCGCAAATGATCAAACTTTTTACAATTATAAATGTGGACCAGAACTCGGCAACGTTACACGATTTGTCTATGTATCGTGTGACCAATATCTTTTAAATAAGTGGTCGTGAATCTCGTTTTTAAGTTTTTTCCCTCAGATTTAAGCTTTTTTTTTGCCTTGAGAGCATAGGAGATGAAAGCTTAAATCTGAGGAAAAAAGCTTAAATCTGTCAAAAAAGGGGAAAAAGGGGAAATCAGAGAGATGTGCTCCACACGGTTTGAATAACATTGCAGGGCTCTGATGTGGACACAGCGTACTTTAGATAGACACTACTGGGAAAATGACTGCACGCACATATTTATTCTTTTGTGTATTAACCTTTTGGGAATGTTTTAAGTAACAAGGGATCAACTAATCCGGGTCATCGCTCTATGGTAGAACACTTGCCTTGCGAGCTGGTGGCCGTGAGTTCAAGCCCAAGAGTTAACATCGAATAGAGTTTTGCCGGATAGGTTTTTGAACGACTGCATCGTTGATAAAAAGTCGTGAAAGACACAAAAAACAGGTAGGGTCAAGTGGGGTAATTATGAACACGGGGTAATTCCGAACAAGTGCTATACGCGCTGCTGTGGGGGATGAATGGACACAAAAAGTTCAAAAAGTGGTAGTTTAACATCCAATTGATAACTATAAGCTGTTTCTGATCTGTTTTCAAATCCTAATGATATCATTTCAGATTTTTTTAAAAACCATTACCCCGTGAAACGGAAATCGTTTTCGACAATGTTCAATGTTTTGAATATCTGATCATAGGAAATCCAGCTGGAATATTGTTATCACCTGTTTTACATCTAGTTTATGATGCTTTGTTTGGATTTTGAAGAAATTTTGAAAAATGTTATTCGCACTGATTCACAGATGACTGTTCATATTTACCCCATAGTTTTCGTCCTATGGGGTAATTATGAACACATATTCTAATGCATTTATTGCCATTTCTTTCGCTTTTCGATGATCAAATGTTTTATTCAACAACTTAGGGGGCCATATACTAATTACCCAAGCATTTCCAGACCCTTTTCCCCTCCTCCCCTTGTAATAAAATTCTTACAAAAAAAAACTACCCCAACCCCCCCCTCCTTCCCCCTTCAGTAAGATCTTTATAAATTTAGGACCGCGAAGAAATCTTAGCCGGGAAGCATCAACACTCGGCATTCTATATCACAGAATGTATGTATGTATGTTAGTTATCCACCATGGGTGCACGGATTCAACGCAGTTTCTGCCTAAGTATGTGCTCACATGCCTTCTTAGATTATTAATTTCGACAAATCTCCAAACCCAATGGCTTCGTGTGAACTGTTCTGGATGAATGTATTGTGTTGGTATATTTTGGAAGAACGAGTCAATGAGATGGGCTAGTTTATTTACAGGTATTCCGGCATTCGTGTTTATACCTGGCCAGCTGGCAACTGATTGAATATTCTTCTTATATAGTCAGATATAAGAGGAAACACATCTTACCTGTTGGCCACTTATGGGATTCGAAACCCAAAAGTTTTCTTGCCGATACCGGAAATCGAACCCAGTGCGCCCCACTGGTCCAAATTCAATAAATTTCATATTTATTTGAGGTCCGCAATATGTTAAGTGTTGAGTTTTAAATTTTTTAGAAATTGATTTTTTTTTTGTTTTCTAAAAATGAGATTCGGATTTAGAAAAAAAGCTATGCCAATTCTTTTCAGTCTTTGAAAAAAACTTTTGAACACAATTTTATCAAAATTGAAAATAAAATTTGAAAAAAGCTCAATGCGTAACCACATTTAAACAAGTCTTAATTTTGATTAAAAAAATAGTAATAAGAACTTGTTTTTTGTTGATAGAAAAAAGGCAATCAAATGTTTTCTTAGATTAAGTGAGTGGTGCGTAAGTATAGTTTTACCGGTAATACCGAAACCGAAAACCTGTATCCAAGGAATAGTTTTCTATTACCGAATACAGATTGTACGTCCTTCAAAACCAGTTTTTTTGGTATTGATAAATAACAAGGTTATAAACTAGCCTTGAAGAAATTCTTAATTTTAATAAAAATAAAATTCATCATTTTTAAACAAAAAGTTTGCTGCTCGAGCTTTTACTCATTACCGCGTGAAATTTAACATTAATATGAACCCTAAATCTCTGTGGTCAACAGTAAAATATATGAAGAACCATGATAAATTTAATAGGTGAATGAGTCCACAAAACAAAGATCAAAAAGATAACTTTTCCTGTGTGTTTGGATAACGTGTTGCTTTTCAAGCATTAAAATTACAGCAAATAATAATTGTTTTTGAGTTACATTCGGATAACAAGATCCAAAATCTATTTTCTAGCAGTCTTATTTTAATACTTTGTTACTTTTTTCAATCCTAACTTGTTCAAAAAATGAAAATCTTTTGATTGAAGATTTTCTCTTTCAGTTTTGTGAGGAAATTACTGCAGAATTTTTTTTGAGAAAATAGAGCTACTTATGTGAAATTTCGTATAGGTGATAAAAATATTAATTAGTGTGAATATTTTTCAAAACAGTCGATCATATAGAACTGACAAGCCTTGAAAAAATGACTGTTCACTGATCCAAAAAGATTTTAATAAGTGTTTTTATGAAACCACCTTCTTTTAAAAAAATAAGAATTTTCTTTTTAATTTCATGATATCTCGCTCGTACGTGAAAAGCCTAACCCACGACATTTAGGTGAAAAATTGATGTTTTCTGCGCAGGACATTTAAAACGGATGTAAAAACTGTCGAATTGTCTAACTCGCCTAAAATTTCACACGTATGGAGAGGTCCTCAAATAAAAATGATCTGCAACGACATAAAGAAACGAAAGAAAAAGAAACCAACCAAAACGTAAAAGATGCATCAAAAAATTGAACTACCGAATCAAAAGATAGAAAAAATCGATAAAAAAGAACACTAAATAGCTATTTTTTGTGTTGCTCTACCCCTAAATTTTAATAACATTTGTTTATTTGACAAGTTTTATACATTAATTGAATTGAGTTTTCAAAAAACAAGCCATTTACTTATTACTGCTTATTATTTTCATTATTTGGTGTTGAATTAAGATTATCTGACACCATATAAATCATATTAGACAAGTCTCGGGGTAAATATGAACAGGTTTTGGGGTAATTATGAACATAATTTTTTAAGTAAAAAATCACCAAACACTGCTTACTATGGGTAAATGTAACGTATAACTACAATTACTTTTAAAAATTTTTATACCAAGTTCGTAATCCGTGTTCATAATTACCCCCTAGACAGGGGGGTAAATATGAACAGACGGGGTAATTATGAACAGACGTCTCAAGGACGTGGGTTGCGACCAAAAACAAAAAGTTGTTCTACAGAATGATGAAGAGCACGGAAACATTCATTGTTGGCAGTTTTTCAGAGTTTGCGATAAGAAATAAACATTTGGTGACTGTAAGTGTGCCAAATGAAGAAATTTTGTTCATAATTACCCCACCTAGCCCTACTGTCTTCAACGAGGATCTAATTTTCGATGGCCTCCATGACCTTTTCTGTATTCTAAGAATTTTCTTTGTCCGTGTTGTCCATTCTTGATGTGTCCTGCTTACCCCTACTGATGTGTCCTGCTTACCCCTACTACTTACCGAAACAATCGATATTATTTTCGTTTGCATCGATTGTTGATGCGCTAAGGCTTCCAGAGGGAGCGTAATAATTCACATCTTAATTTAAATTTTAAATTGTTTGAACTACATAGTATCATTCATGATTCTACAGGGTTCGGCAATTGAACTGCTACATTACCTCAACAGTAATTATTTTGTTGCACACGAAACAGTATTGAACGACCCCTCGTCGCTTTGTTTAGTTTACATTAAGTCTTAGCAATCGTTGGATGTAAGTGTTACTTTTGTAATCAGGTGTTATCCGGAAAAATGGATCTCGAAGAGAAACGTAGCGCTGTGGTTGCCTTGTTCCTAGCTGGCGAACGGCAGAAGGGCATAGTTCGTGAGCTGTCCGATATAAGTGTGTGCAGAAGTTTTGTATGTGCCAAGTACCAGAAGTGCCAAAAAACCGTTATGGTGGGGGACGCCGACCTACTGTGGTGACACCTGCCATGGCGAAGATCTTCAAGAAGCGCCTAAAGAGAAATCCTCGTCGTAGTGCCACTAAATTGGCAGAGGATCTCAACACACCGGATCGAAGTCTTCATCTGATCGTGAAAGATAAACTTCAAACCAAGTCCTACAAGATCCAAAAGGTTCAAGATCATACGATGAAGCAGAATCAAGAACTGGTAAAAAGAGCAGAGGCGCTGCTGAAGAGGGCCGCGGAAGGAAGGTTGAAGAATATCGTGTTTACCCACGAGAAACTCTTCACCGTACAGCAGTTCGTGAATAAGCAGAACGACAGCGTTTGATTGCCAGACAGATTACGAAGCCATGCCGACTTGCTGACGGCCATCCGGCGACAGAAACCTGCATTGGTGATGGTTTGGGCCGGAATCACCCGTGATGGCCGGACTCCGCTGGTTTTTGTCCCTGAAGGAGTGAAGATCAACCAAAATACATATCGGGAACTAGTTTTTCAGAATGTCGTCAAACCGTGGGCCCGTCGACATTTTGGTTCCAGGGATTGGGTTTTCCCACAGGACTCGGCGCCGGCTCACAAAGCGAAGGAATCCCAACTTTGGATTGCGCAACATTTTCCAGGGTTCATTTCGAGCTCCGAGTGGCAGGCCGGCAAGTTCGCCAGACCTGAACCCTATGAACTTCGCTGTTTGGAGTATGTTGGAGGTCGAAGTCTGCTCTAAGAAACATGAAGGTGTGGAGGTCCTGAAGCGACATCTCGTGGCAGCCTGGGATAAAATACCACAAGAACACCTGCGGGCCATATACGATGCGTTCCTCGACCGTCTGCGGCGAGTGGTTAAACTGAAGGGCGAACAAGTCGAACTTTACCAGTGAATTTTGAAAAATTAATTGGCTTTCAAGAGAAATTAAATGAATTTGAAATAAAAAGTTGTTGGTTTGATCAATTTATATGTTTATTTGAATGTAGCACTTCAATTTCCGGACCCTGTAACAGACAAATTAAAGACGCAATTGTAACAATCAATGTACCCGTCATTCTAACGTACCCAATTTAGAAAGGCCGGATTAAGGGGGGGAGGGGGGCAAAAGGGGCAATTGCCCCGGAAAATCGGAATGCAAACTTGAAATATAACAACAAGGGGAGGCCCTTAGAGTAAGTAGTGAAGAAATTCTCCGACATTTTGCGGACCAAGAATATCAAAATTTTTGTATTGAATTTCAATATATTCAACTCAAAATCTGGACAAAAATATAGTTAACCAAATATGAAAAAAATAAAGAAGAATATGAGGCAAGGCACCTCCAATTTTCATTTTTTTTTTATCAAAACATGTTAGCTAACAGTGCTAAGAGAGAACAGAGAAGCTTTATGATCAAAATTTCAGAATTTTACCCGGGCTACCGGGTATTATTATAAATTTTCACTTTTCAATCATTATTATTGAGCTTTCCGTTGGTTTATAAATTGTAAACCGTGTTCCCTTCCTATTTTGAAAATAAATGCTTAAAAAACTGTAGTTGCTTAAATTGGACCGATCGACAGTACAGAGTTTCTTCATTGAATTTCCATTTTAAATTCTGCCTTAGACTTATAATTCGTATTGGAAGATTTTCAATAGATTTATCCCAAAATTTTATCAGCTACGTATATATCCTGAATTCAGTACATCATTTTCCAAATGATCATTTTCAAATTATCATAAAAACGATTTAATAGTTGAGTTGCCAATATCATTGAGTGATTTTCTTAACATGGATATTTCAATGTTTTTAATTTTGTCTTACCCAGATTCAATTCATTGAGATTTTCAAATCTTGTGGTGTTTCTTCAGTTACTGAAGTTCAGTTTCATGGTTTTTCTGAATTTTGAGAACTCAGGACTTTTGTTTAAGGTAATAAACTCATTTGGATTCCTTTTCTCAATGATAACTGATTCCGTGATTTATTTATTTAATCTTGATTCCGATTTTATTTTCAATCGATGATTTTTGCACTTATATCCCTTAAGCTTTGAAGGCCTCCAATTAAATTTTGGTCACATTTGGAATAACAAGTTGATAACCAATTTTCCTGATGAGAATATGATTTAGATTTGAGACACTGAATTGTGGTTCGGAGTATAACCTGATTTTTATTCTTGAATTCTTAAATTCTTATACCTGTATCTCTATGAAATTTGAGTTTAATTATTTTGTTTATATTTTTGAATTTCGTCTTCTATGTTTTAAATCTTTATTATACTTCCTATTGTCATGAGGTAAATATTTCCTGATGAAACAAAAATGAGAAATAAATTTTGCATTTTTCAGCTCATATCAGAGCATTCATTTTTTTTTTAAATTTCTAAACTCTTCCGCGAGGTTTGTACGTGATTAATTAACATTTTTTATTTGAAGGTACCAAAAACTATCTTCTAGGCAGACAACATGGCTATTTGAAGACAGTATACTGAACTCATCTCCAGTTCTTTTACATGTTTGAAATGTTTTGTATTCTCTGGGATAGCATTTGAAAAAAAATCGAATCATAGGGGCCCCCGAGAAATATTGCCCCTTGCAATTTAGTTTCAAATTATATAATATCTAAGATAATAAGTTGTCTCGGTGGAAGCTCATTATATCAACTTATCAGATTTCTTCGGAAACAAATTTTGTAACCCGAGCCATAAGTAGCTAGATAAAAAGTTCCATCAAAAAGTGTCCTATCAAGCAACAAGTTACTGTCGAGGCGCCTTTCCGATAAAAATAGCAAAACATGGTGACTCATCGCCCTGGCTCCGGGGTAGGTATCAAGTTTCATCCAGTTTACATGATTTACCGTAATAAAGTTCCATTTGGCTAATTTTTCCAATAAAACAAATAAGTATCATCGTGAATTGCATCACGGCGTATCCGGAGAAAGCAGAAACGCTGTGGACGTTTTTCGCCGTCCTCCCTCTATACTCTTGTTGGCCACGATGATTTGCATTTCATACATGCATGCGACCCTGTATAACTGGTGTGTTCTGTGTCCCCCCGTTTCGAATGGGCCAATACGATGAATAATGCACTCATGCATATTTATCGTCACTTGAATTGCAATTGCAGTCATACACGACTAGCTTGTACTTGAGAGGATGTGTGTGGATTTTGGTTTTCCGACGGAGGTTGGCTCTCGAAGCAAATTTATGGCCAATCCAAATCGCGCACATCGATCGTGCCTCAGATCTCTCGCGGTCGCAAAATTCGCCAACCTGGGTACACATTTTGGTCGCGTGCTTCTTCGGGTACCTTTATATAGCTGGTTTCACTACTTTTCTTCTTCTCACCTCACGGGTATCAAATTGTGCCATGAACCGAATGGCCGATCAGGGGACGCGTTTGAATGCAATTTAATCCGCTCGCGTTCCTCTAATTCGACAGTCACACGCGCGCTCGCTCTGGTCCGGGATACCCCGTGACAGCTGTCAAATTAATTCCTTCTTTTGCCACCGTCGGCGTTGCATCGTGGTCACACGGCTTCTTTTCGATCATGGATCGTGGTCTACAAAGTTCTCCGGCCGGGGTTAACGATCAATGATGTGCGGATAGATTTGCTCATTCAAATGGGGCTATTCAAATTTATGTGACGCCTTCCTGGGAGTCGTCACACGACGATGTTGATCTTTTCAAACATGGGTACAAGGTTCCAGTTACCGAATTATGGCACTAGTAGGGGAGGAGCGGGCTATATGCGCCTATTAAGCAGAACACTGATTTAATCAAATATTACATCGAATATGTGTACAAAAACTATATACACGTGTGCAGGCATCTGTTTTCTATACATTGGAGTAATTTTTATGTTAAAATTTTCTTCTGTTTCCAAGAAAATGATTTTTTTTATTAGTGTTGTCTAAAATGCCGAACCTCAAACCGTGCGGGCTAAATGCGCCTATTTATGTTTTGAACAAAATTCCTGTTTTTGGGCAATATTTCCGTATAATTTCATTGAAACTGCTAGAAAGTAATAATTTCCGTACGACAAAGCTGAAGTTTTATAAAAATCTATGTATATTATAATTTAATGGAATAAATCAAAAGTTAGGGTTGCCATACTATGGAGGCAGTTCATCCATGAGAAAAACTTTATCAAATCTGTTTTTAGATCTCCAATTCTCTCTTAAGATGTTATTCAGATCTTAGATTTGAAGGTTCAATGATAAAAATCATTTATTTATTCTATTTAACCTGTTATTTTAGGATGGAGGCATTTTACAAACATAATGGGGGCATACAAAAACACTCTATTATTCCACTATATAATCATTATTAAACCTCCACAAAAGCTGAAATATGTTTAATTTCTAAAGTTCATTTGAGTAAGAAACAAAAACCATCCTAGTTTTTGTTTTAAGCTTCTTTACGTATAATTTTTAAAAGTCGAAATATTACATCAAAATGTATCAAAACCTTGTATGATTTTTTAAATTTTTTTGAGTTTGTAAATTCATAAAATTATTTCTTGCCTTATGTTCTAAGCGTATCACCCTCAAAATGCATTGGTCAGATAAGCTGTCTAGTTAGCCATTTCATCAAACAGTCATAGGGTCATTTAACCCGATAGGCCCATTTAGGAAACCTTTCCCCTATGTTTCGTTGTCTGTACTTTTTCTCAAATTTGATACAAATTTAACATCTTATTTTCGAGGTTTTCATTTACAAAGGTCATCAAAGTGTTAAAGAAACACGAGATATTAAAGATAGAAAGAACGTTAGCCATGAATCATCATGAATTTTTCGAAATAGATAAAAAAGACATACACCGTCTTGGCTGATTTTGGCTTGACAGACTGAATAGATGTGGACAACTTGAGATTAACCCTTATTTATTTCATAAAGTAACAAATTTGCAACAATTAATGTATGGAAAAAGGGAAAAATTGTATTTTATTTTAATTTTTTTTCTTAATGTACTCAATATTTCCAACTGTTAAAAATGATTTTTCAGGAAAAATAAAAATTCATGAAATGAAGGGTTAACATTTAACACCCAGTACACAGATGGGAATCGAACCCATGTCATCAGTGGACCCAGCGATATCGAAATTTTCGCTCAAAGTGATGACATTTGTTTTTTTGGTCCACATTTTCACTTCAGCAATAGTATCTAATGCAGTTCTTTACTGTCCATTTTTCATCACATTGGCAAAAATCATGATTATTCAAACACATCAGAAAATTTCAAGGGCTGTCAGGCTGAGCCTCGAAAAAAAAGGCACATTGGCATCTCCGCATGCGAGATATACATGGAGTCAGCGATGCTACATACCGATTTTCTGGTATTTATACCGATTTTTGGGCAAATTTTAGACAACATTTTTTCAAAACATTCCGTTTTCATACCGATTTTTAGGATTTTTTTTTCCAAAAATCAAAATTTGCTTTACTTTGCTGATGGGCTAACCCTCGCTCCTAGAGGATTTGTTGAGGTTTCTAAAATAAAGGTATCAAAATCTTAAAATAAAATACTTCTAAAATTAACCGGATCGTCGAAATAAATTACTATGGGTATATAGCACAAGCCAAGCATTTCTAGGATCAAAAGATTCTGGTGTACGTGGTATTTTGAAGCCTACCCCGACGGACAGCATGAAGAGGAATCTATGAGTTCTATGGTCAACAAAAAAAAAATGAAAAAATATTCAATCTTTAATTAATCTTTAAAAACCTCTTAAATTTATGTTGTTTTTGGTTGATTCGTTGTTTGTTTTCGATCCTTTGACCACAAATGTTGTCTGGTTTTTATGATGTTAAGTTCATTCTGCATTTAATTGATTTTAGTATCTCAACATTTTAACGCTAGGTTGATAAGTTTCAGTGAATTACTCGAAACCGGCTACTAATGAAAAAAAGCCCAAAAAATGGTATTTAAAATGTATATAAATTCTGACAGTTTTGTTGTATTGAGCTGATTCAAAAATATTTAGAATTTTTAAGAATGAACCTATCCATTTTTATAATAACTAGTTTATTTCGGCTCATACGTTGAAGCTAGCACTTTTTTTTTATAGAAAAAAAGAAGATAGAAAGAGAAATATGAAAATAAAGAAAATTATAAACGCAGATTGATAGCTTTTAGACAAAGGTAAATTTCAAAAATGTAGTTCAAATCTAGCACAACTAGCACGTCTCTCACTGGAACGTAACCTATCCATAGATGCATAAATTTGTGAGAGGTTTATGGTAATTTTTTACCACTTTCCTCTTTTAAAAAAACCATCCCATTATAGTTTTGCCTCGCTGTATCTTATTTTTCACTGAACCGGTTTTTAAAACAAATTTAAGTTTTTCTTTGTTTTGTTTATTATTTTTATAGAATACTAGCAGATTTTACCCGGCCTTGCTCGGGTTCACATAAAATATAAATCAAAATGAGTCGTTTGAGTTTTCAAAAATTTGGAAGATATTCATCATTATAAGAAATTTGTAAGTCTTTCTAAAGTTTTTATTACGGTTATTCACTGTGTTTATTGTTTTTACTGCGCTGGTTTGTTTCATTTCGTCTGATTTTTTTATCTTCAAATGGTAAAATTGTTAAGTGTTTTCAAAATGTGTTTTCAAAATTGGAAAGTAGAATTGTACACATTGATAACCAAAAATAACTCAAAAATAATAAATTAGTCAATGAATTTGAAATGTATACCTACCACTAAAAATCTCAGATTTAATTATCTGATCGATTTTCTAATTCCCCGTTAAAATTCCCCAACGGCTATCAAAGCGTTGAAATCGAAGCCTTCAACTTTTAACTATAAATCTTATTATTTATTCTTTCTCCCTGAGGAATTCTAAAAATATAAAAATAGTTTGTTCTTAAAAGCTGGAATTTATGAAAATCTGTTCAATAGTTTTTCAACACTCAGTCCAAATTGTTATTCAGCTGAAGAAGTCAGTTCACTGTTCACTATTCAGTTCACTGTATATTCTTGTAGACTCTCGAAGTCCCCCAGTACTCTGAAAACCACTTCAAGTCCTAGTCAATAAGTAAGTAATTAACAGGCTAGTTGTATCAATCCATAATGTAAGCTCATTATTGCATCCAAAAATCTCGTACCAATACCACATGCTTTCAGCAGTAGCATGTACAAAAAAAAACCCGCCAAAATTTTAAATTTTAAATATTTAATGCTGAGCAAGCTTTGATATGCTTTCCAGTACACGTGAACTCTGGACGATGGTTTCTAATGCCCGGCCCATGGTGATGGTGAAAATAACCCCGCCAAAGGAAAAAAAGCGGTTGCCAAAACGGGTGCCATGACTTTTGGTTCGTGTAAATAAATCCGAAAGTTGTATGGGAGGGTCCCTTTTCTTAGGTGGGAGGGGCTCATAACTATTACTAAAACCTTACCCTGGTTCAACTACATCTCTGTACCAAATTTCAGCCTGATCGGTTCAGCGGTGTGGATTTGTATAAGGTGCATACAAACAAACAAACATATATAGTCCAACTCATCTTTATATATTAGATACTTAGTTTTATCAAAATTTCTTTTTTTCAGAATATTGGAACGAAAAAAAACAAGATTTTAAAATGTTTTTTTTTTGTTTTTTTTTGTTTTTTTTTTGTTTTGTCTGGGATTTTAGGAGGCGTGCATTACACGTCGGGTTATATTGACCCGAGCGGTGGCGCGGAAAGCTTAGTATCTCTGGAAAAGAAACATAATATTGAGATTATGATTGAAAAATTGATGAAAAAACGGTCTAATTTAAAAAATCAAAACAAAATGATGCATTCCTTGAGAAAACTAACGGTTTGATTTAAAATCTTTAGATTGACGTTTGAAATATAGCTTTTTGAAAACAATAATAACATCAACAAATAGATTTTAATGTAATCCTAACAACATTTTTTTCATTTATCTATGACTTTCAAACCTGAAGATATTGCATTTAAAAAAATTAGGACTTTTTGAAAATCGTGAAAAAGTAGTAGGGGAGATGAGGGCATAACGAGTACCCAGGGCATAATGAGCACTCCTTTTTTCTACATAAGTACGTATTTTCTTAAACAAATTTTCATGAGGATTTGTTTCGTTTTACCTCTAGCATTAATTTTTCACCAAAAAAGAAATTTTCTTTTCATCTTTACAGAAATATTAAATAAAAACCAGCAAGGTTCTCAAGTGACGAAAATATTATAATTTTTGAGCACCACCAAATAAGCTTTTATGACCTTTAAATCATCTTGATCTGAAATGTACGCACTGCAACATGATCTACACATTGTTTCTTTATTGTTACATTATACGGCTAATAGCATCAATGCATCATCCGTCAAACAAAACACCAGAAACATAATGTATGAGCATGTGTTAATTCTTTGAATTCTACAAACCGACCAAGATTATTTTGTTATTGCTTCGTTTGATAAATCTACGCCTCACCGTTTAGTGCAATCATGATCATGAATGATAAATGAAAAAAAAAATCACCTCGACCAGGAATCGAACTCGAGCCTACTGATCACCTCTCCGACATCTTACCAATAGGCCAAATTGTCAGACGATACAAGTCAAGCTGTAGCTCTATTACTCAGTTGACTTCATCGAGTCGAATTTGCTGCTAGAATCCCCGGCAGAAAACGCTCATTATGCCTTCATTAATGGTGTTCATACTGCCTCGGGGGGTTTCTCATTATGCCTCTACAGTGACTAGTTTTCAGCTTTCGGCAAAAATTTTCAAAATGCATTTTTAAACGTTTTTATCTACTTTTTCAAGTTTCATCCAATTAGGCAACAGACTATTTGAGTGTCTGAACACGAAACAATGATGTAATTCACATATTACAGCTGTTCTCTATGGTTAAATAAGCGTTTTCCTTAAGGTGGCAATTATGCCCCATCTCCCCTAATTCCCATTATTTAAGGACTTATATTGTTGACCATTGCGGGCCTTTCGGCCCAGTGGTGAATTCATAAAAGTTCTTAGACTAGTTTTTCATTGCAAGTCTTTGTTTAAAGCAAGTATGTTAGGAAGTTTACAGTGTATGCTTTTTATATAAACCTCAATATACCGATTATTATACCGATTTTTTTTGGGTTCGAGAATACCGATGTGAATATGACATCACTGCATGGAGTGTACGCATGCTGGAGCCTATTTAAACTGAGTTGGTTTAAGGGATGAATCATCCTAAAGGATGAAAATCCCGAAAAAAGCTGGAGCCTATTTCATCACGTTCACCGTGGTGTAAATGGGTAACGCGCCTTTGTACTGAATTGGAAATTGCAGGCTCAAGTCCCGTCTGTGAGCCTTGTATCTTTTTCGAAATAATCATGATATTTACGATTTACGTTCTTTCATTCTTTGTTATCTCATGTTTCTCTAACACTTTCCATTACCTTTGAAAATATCATAATTTTCAGGTACGACGACGAATTCAGAACAATAGGTTTGAAGGTTTTAATTTTTTTCCAAAAGTGCTCATTCCAAAACCTTTCAATATCATCTAATCTAATGAGCATTTATCAGTCAGAAGCTGAAAATTACAAAGAAAAGTTATTTTCCTATCCAGGAATTACATGATGTAAACCTTTAAAAGCCAAGAAAAATATTAGAATGATCACCATTCTATTTTTTTCAAAATTTCGGAATTTTTAAACATTAGATAACGAGACGATTCCATCCCATTTGCGATTAAGTTTATTGAAAATTTCATTTTCACTATTTTCCAGCCAACATTTTAACATCAGGAGCCAAACCCATGTGTAACACCATGGCTAAATTATAAAAAGTTGATAGATACGCCAGATTGCACACTTTAAATGGCAGTAAAATATCTTCATTTTGTGGATCAATCCATCCAATTTTAAGATCAATAAATGCATTCCTTAAAGTTTTATCGACCTCCAGAAGTCACAATCATTTTCTCACATTTTTTTTAGAAAGAGCTTGTATAAACATTGTGATATTTTGTATATTAGAAAAAATACAATACTTCATCAAAGGTAGAGATGAACCGAATATTCGGTCGGCCGAATATTCGGCGCCGAATACCGCCGAAAAATAGTTAAGCCGAATATTCGGCTCACCGAATAGTTGAGCTAAGTATTCGGCCGAATAGGCCGAATAGGCCGAATAGGCCGAATATCTACTACAAACTTGTAAATTTTTCAATTTTTTTTAAATAGTTTATAAAATATCCAAAAGTTATGTTGTAAAGGCCACACAATCATTGAAAACTTATGGTTTCAACAATTATTTACGAGAAAGAATGACCTTAAAGGGTTAAATTCCTATAAAAAAAGGAAACAAGGTTTCAGCAAAACATCTAAGGTAAGGTTGCCAGATTGCCCGGTTTTATCCGGGTTTGCCCGGATATTTAATACGAAATTTAAGAACAGTCCGGTCCGGCCCGGTTGCCCGGATTTCATAGAGAAATGCCCGGATTCTGCCCTTATTTATTCACTTTATTTGGCAAATTAAACAAAAAAAAACAACAACAATGTCTCCAAAACGAAATTTTTCGAGCAAGTTTTATCAAAATAATCATGAAAGATTTTTTGGAAGCCTTAAAATACGATTCAAAATCTATCGATAAGTTTTGATGAAAAACATTTTTTTTTCTTGATTTTTGCTGAGCGATTTCTGAGTTTTGACAAAATTTGCCTGGATATTGCCCGGATATATGGTCGTCAATTTGAAATCGATTGCCCGGATTTTGCCAGGTTTTTATATAAAAATTGCCCGCTTTGTCCGGCCCGGATACATGCTGGAAAAATTCCGGCAACCTTAATCTAAGGTGTATCCGCGTATCTTTCACTGAAGACCGTGCAGGAGAATGCTGAACGGTATCGTTTTATACTTTCATTATGGTTTATTACAGATTTCCTGGATATATTCCGGCTTGCCCATCAATCCAGTAAAGAGATTCCAGATTAGTCAAATCTGACCATTTCCGAGTTTTGCTCGGGTTTATTCAGATTATTTGCTAAATCAAATAAAAACTCAAATTCCTCTTTAAAAATTTTTAAATTTTGTGTTCAATAATGATTTTTAAAATTTTCAAAATATCCATAAATTGTGGCCCTTTTTAATTTTTTTTTCCAAAAATCGTTCTGAATGCCTGACGGTGTGGATACGTGTGGTTGAAAGTATGTTAAAGATCATCTATTTTTCCAACAACTATTTTGAAGATATCTTGCCCAAATTCGACCTTCATCTACTTCAATATCAGAGAAGCAATTTCAAAAAGCTTGGCTTCCGTTTTATCCCAGATTTCACAGAAACGCAATTTCTTTGGTGATAAACGCCCTAGAAGCGACGAGTCTGATGTCGTTATTGGGGACATTTTAAAAATCTAAAAGACCCCTGCTTAGAAAATATCTTGTAATGCATCATCCGATAATATCATCTGGTTGAAAATTATCGACAAAAAACATGAGGGGTATTAATATGGAAGAAATAGAAAGCATTGAAATAATCGCTTAAGTTTTTTTATTAATTCCTCAATGGAATATTCGACCGAATATTCGGCCGAATATTCGGCCGAATATTCGTTTGGCCGAATAGTTGAAAAGGTCAATATTCGGTATTCGGCCGTTCGCCGAATACCACTATTCGGTACATCTCTAATCAAAGGCAATACCGTATTGACAGGGGGTGGGTGTGGCAATTTCTCCGGTCCCCGGCTCAGGTCAGGGGCCCCCAAGGACAAAAAGTTTTAATAAAATTTAACTGCTGTAAGTTCTAGAAATCAAGGAACAGGAATAAAGACTAATGGAAACTTATAATATAAAAGCTAACCCTATGGACAATATCTCGAATAGTTTCTCTCCAATATTGGTTAAGGGAAGCTCCAGTACAAGCCTAGCAAAAGTGTTCCTGCATTTTGCGAGCTGAACAGACAATTTTGTTCGAAACCTGTCAACATTCAGTTTTTTGGCTTTGAATTTTTCAACACACATTCTAGACAAATCTAAGCAAAATTTATACATAAAAATACATCAATTTTTTTTTATCGAAACCCGTCAGAAAAGTTCAAATAAATAAATAAAAGCAAAATAAATTTTGATAAAGCAAGCTCAATGAACTTGGCCTGATAAGAATTTTCTGTATTTTTAATAATGTGAATATATCAAGACTGTGGTTTTCTTTACTTATCCCCTTTATCTTGAAAGCCCGGGAATGTCCGGAAAAACAGGATTTAACATCTGAATAACACCTCGTTTCTGTTAACTATACAATGAAGAATATGAGGAGGGCCCGGCGGATGAAACATTAGGTTTTTATTATGAAATATTTTCTCGATATTAAAGACATGTATCGTCAAAATTTGAAAAAAATACAGGAATTACCAGATTTTGGAAGAAGATTTTCAGAACAGAATAAGTAGACTAAAGATAAACATCTCCCTTTTTAATTAAATACAATCGTCTTGCTGAATTGCCAGGTTCATTACTATCATTTAAACTATTAGAAACTTTGTGAGGTGCTTAAGGAATATGCAATTCATGAATAGATTCATTGCACTAAAAGACTTTATAATAAGATTGCCAGATTGCCCGGTTTCAGCCAGGTTCGCCCAGATATTAAATACGAAATTTGACAAAAGTTCGTCCCGGCAAGGTTGTCCAAATTTTATTGAAAAAAGCCCGGATTTTGCCCGATTTGGCCTGCCAAAAAAAAGCAACAAATAAATGGGGTTGTAAATATTTTATGCGCTTAAAACGAATTTTTTTGAGCAAGATTTATAAAAATAATCATGAGAAGATTTTTGAAAGCCTAAAATAAAATTGAAAAACTGCTCATGAAAAAAAGTATTCGATGTCCGGCTGGATTTGAAATTGGAATTGGAATATTTTTAACTGATTTCATCGAAGCTTTATACTATTTAATGAAGTACATCTGTTTACAGTTATTCTCTACTGAAGTGAATATCCTGAATTAAATTTATCACTTTTCAATTCATCATAAACTTTTTTCCATAATATAAACGATGTCATAGTTGAATGCTAATTTCATTGAGTGATTCTCTTACCATAAATATTTGTATATTTTTAATCTAATTCATGTCCAGATTCATATAACTGGGATACTCAATTTTTGTCTTGTTTCTTTAGTAATTGAACTTCAGTTTCATGTTTTTTTTTTAACTTTTGAGAACTCAAGATCTTCGTTCGAGGTACTAAACTCATTTGGAGTCCTTATCAAATTTTTTAAACATTTAATTTCCATTTTGAATTCATGTTATCAAATGAGACCTTTGGAATCAATCGGATTAAAGTACATAAAAGCTAATTTTGGGAAAATACGTCATTTCCCATGCATTTTATTTTTAATTTTCTTCAAGCGTAAAATGTATCTCTTGTTAAATTTTGAAAAACAATGTGACTTAATTATCTGTTTTTTATCAGATGAGAATTATTAATCATATAAAATTATATAGAATTGGAATAATAGTTTGGACTATGAATTTTAAATTTAGCAAACTCCTGTTTTGGTACTGATTGTTATTTTGATTATTAATTTTGTATAAGGATTTCATTTTTTATCTGTAATTTGTTTTTCGGAATTTGATTTTAAATTATGATTTTAATTGGAGTCGCTAAATTGTTGCTCTACATTAAACCTTATTTCAGGTTCTGAATACCTAAACTTTTACATATAACTGTATCTCCATGAAGTTCGATTTTAATTCTTTCGTTTACTCTTTTTTTAATTTTTGTTCTCTAAATCTGAAATCGTTATGTTACTTATAAATTGTTAAAAGGGAAATATTTATTCTGCTTTCGATGAAGCACATACCTGGCGATTAATGATGAAATTGAAAACATATCGAATATCTATCTTTGGTTTTTTTTTCTAAACCAGATCATTCTAGTATATAAGAGAGTCGAATTTAATTATGCATTTAACAGCTACTATCAGTGCTTTTATTTTTGGTAAATTGTTTAACTATTCCGCATTGTTTACAAGTGATGGACAATTTTTATTTGAAGATACCAAAAAATTCCCTTCTACATAGTTAGCACATGAAAGAAAAAATCGAATCATAGTGGCCCCTCAAGAAAAATTGCCCCAGCCAACCCGAAGGCTTAATCCGGCCTTATTTAAAGAGCATATTTTTTGTGTATTATCCTAGCTTTGTTTGCCATTTATATTTTTTTATGTTGTATATGAGCATTTTTTGGCAATATCTTATAAATTGCATTTCTAGAATTTAAGGAGCGATCGGCTTTATTCCGGTTTCCTGGTCTTTTTTTCCATCCAGATTTCGATGGATCTTAAAAAAAATCTGCAAACACGTTGTTTTCTTTTTCCGGGATTTTCATTCACGGGGATGATGCATCCCTTTTTTTGAAAACACCTTAATAATTTTAAACACCGAAAACTTCGCATTCTTCGAAATTTTAACTTTTCGCAGATAATTTGTGCGGAATTGATTCGTCCAAAGATGGGTGAACTTCACGTGTGCTAGCTTCAATCCAACTTTTTCGGCATTTTTACGTGTATAACTCAAAGCAAATTTTATAAAACAATTCATCATTATTTTCTCAATTCTACCTGGTATATCTAGTAACTTAGTAACATTAATAAATTTGTGCTCGCTTTCTTCTGTAAAACTTAACAATTTGAAAAGAATTAACATATATCGAATTTTTGTTTTGTAAAGTTGACACTTAAAAATCGCCTATAATTCAGGGAATATTTTTCGAACAAATTTTTAATAGGAAGATGTTGCAATTATTAACTTTTCCAATAATGAGTAGAACATAAAATTTGAATAGGAACAGCCAATGTTATTCAAAAAGTATGAATCAATGAACTTGATATATGAAAAAATTTATTGCGATGCATAAAATATAAAGTTTACTCGTTTCTTAAGTTCATAATCTTTTTTTTAAATTAAAAACCTCAAAATCTTCATGACATTTAAGCACAAAACTAAATTTTCACTATTTTTGGAATATCTAAAGTTTTAAATACTATCCTTATAATAGCAAGTTATCAAGTTATAAGATTTAAGAGTTTTTGGAGTTTGGGCCGGGCTATTTATCTAAAAACCTAGCAAAATTCGGGCAATTGATTTTAAAATTATCGATCAAAAATTCGGGCAATATCTGGGAAAATTTGGTCAAATCCCAGGAATTACTCAACAAAAAAAAACTTGGGTAAAAAGTTTTAACATTTAAACTTATTTATCTATCGGATTATTATTCGTATTTTTGGCTTCAAAAAACCTTTTTCAATAAAACTTTTTCGAAAAATATCATTTAAAAAATCACCTTTTAATTTTTCATAGAAGGGAAAATTTTCCCTTGGTTTGGATAGCGTGTTACGTGTCGCTATTAAGCATACCCTTTTTCTGAGATAGATATACATATTTCAGATTTAGCTGTTGCTACTCAAGTCTGAAGTATTTATGAAAATTTTCAGAATGCTGAGTTTCAACTACACTACGTTAGTCCATATTCTAAAATGCATCGCTTTGTAATAAAAAGCTCTTTTAACTGAACATGAAAATTTCAACTTACTTTAAGTTGCATTTCACCAACTGGCGTTGAAACAGCGGGTGCTCTTTCATTGGCCAACCGAAGTAGAAAGTTTTGCATCCACATCCTCGAAATTCCCATGGGGGCTACGCTAAACGGCACGCCCTTAAACTGCTAATAAATTCTGTCAAAAAAGGTTACAAATGCGTTTGAAATTCCCGACGCTCATATTAAGTAGCAGCAGCGTTTTGAAAGTTTATCCTCCACGAAGATGCGGGTAAGTACCGGTTTAATTGCGATCCCCATCTTCTTCATTGTATAATTGCGCGCATCATCTGATCTCTGACCGAGATTTAGCACGATCTTCAAACGCAAACGGTCCATTCCATTGATGCGAACGCGTAGCAAAAATGTGTCGAAAGGCGAGATGATCTATGCGTATGTCTGAGGTTTCCGCATATCTTTTCAAATGGCCTTTTTTACTTGCGTCAAGAAAAAAAAGCGTTAAACAATACGGAAGTAGCCGTTTATGACATATGAGCTGCCTCTTCTCCTCCGTTTAGTCAGATTTCTCAGAGGGCATTCGCAAAGTGCCATCAACCTCGGACCTCCTCGAACGTCAGTAGGCGTTGAGTTGAAACGAAACGTGAACCGACTGGCCTACTAGACATACCTCCTATCCCATCGAAAAACGTAGCACCGGTAGCCTATTTTCATGAATGGCTCTTTCGCAGCTTGCTTAGACCAGGCTTAGGTACTTACTTACTTGCTAGTAGTGGGATTAGTGTCTTAATTGACTGGAATTATGCGTTTATTTCTGAAGTCGCGGCCCTCATATGAAACGAACCCGCCGCTGCTTTTGCTTTTCAAAGGCATTCCAGGCTTGGCGTGGCTGCTGTGTTTTAGTTAATACGATTTTAATAGGGGGGCTTAATTTGGAAACTGTTTCACCTGCAGAAAGCGGTTTTAGTCGCAGCCTCAGACCCAGCCAAAAGGCTGCGTAATCTTCCAGGTCAGTAGTTTCGAGGGAGCTAGTTGAAGTAGCTAGTAGGGCCATTACCTGGAAATAAAAAATGAGAAATGGAAAGTGGATTTTAGTAAATGGTTTGTTATGGTTGGATGGGTTTGGGTTTTTTTTGGTTGCGAATGAGACATCAACTTTGTTTATTTAAGTAAATGGTTGGGAAATACGTGTCGGTTGAAAGTGAAACTTCCCTGGATTTTAATAATTAGTGCGTGGATTTTTTAGGCGGGAGATTAATTTTTCTTAATCTCAGTAAAGTTAAAGAATTTTGCTGAGCACGCTTATAACTTAACCTAAAATCTGATTTTTTCATACTACACTCAAACCACTTCAAATTTAGTATTTATAAGTTTCTGCAGGTGTTGTGTTTAATTTTTCAAAATAAAGCTTCTTCAAAAATTACACAACAATTGAGTTATGCTTCTTAGAGTAGCACAATGGCAAGTGAAAAATAAAAGAAAATTATCGAACATATTTGGTCAGCTATGTGTTAAAAATGATTTAGATTTTAATTTTTTTAAGTCAAGCTGTTGGAAAACATGAATTATGCTATGTCAGCAATCAAATGCTTTAACAAAATTCTCCTTAGAGTATAAGAACGCTGAAATTAGAAGCATTATGTTGCACACAGGGATTTTCATATTTGTTTTTATTAGAATGATTTATTATAGATACGATACAAAATTTCAAAAACTTTAAATTTTGTACAAATCGTTTAAGAAACAAGAGAGAAACAGAGGTATTTATCATGAGTGTAAAATCGACACCTCTTAAAATAAAACGGATAATAAAAATTAAGGAATGAATGAAGGTTAAAATACTGCCTGTAGAAATCAAGATTCGCTTAACTCAAGGTTTTTGTTCATGGCATTTCGAGTACATTGCTTAATTTTTATTAATCACTAGCTGACCCGGTGTGCTATGCTACTCCTTCTAAAATTGATGGAAATTCAACAAAAGAGATTAATTCTTGTTTTCTTAAACATTCTTTTCTATTTCCAAACCGTGCCCTATATTTTTTTCCAATCATTATTTTGTATTTAAAATGAGGAAATGATTCATAAGTATGGGTGCACCCCTCTCCTTTTTCAAGCTCCCCACTGAAAAGAAAGGAGGAGTCTTAAATTCATAGTTATATGTACTTTCCTATGACAAATTTGCATAGAAATAGAGCTAAGAAACATTTCTCCATCCCAAAATGACTAATTTTATAAATATACAAAAAAATAAATGAGGCTCCCGACATCTCTTTCTTTCTTACTAAATGGAAGAAGGAAATGGTCCTAGATAATCACAGAAACATAACTGCAGAGGACGAATGACTGGAAAGGTTAGAATCCTCTTAAAATAAACAAAAATAAAATAAAATAGAAAAGAAACATTACTCGTATCAAAATACAATCCCATACCAAATTCGGTATCGTTCGACTGATTAACTTTTGACATCTTTAAAAAGGCTGTGGTGGCCTCCTTAACTCTTCCTATTTGTTTACTGGGATCAGGAGGGGTCTTAACAACCCTAGATTATTTTTTTCCGTATCCAAAAATCCTCCCATGCCAAATTTAGTTCCATTTGCTGGATTATTTCACCAATTCTGCAAAAAAATGTATGGAAGCCCCCCTCCCCCTTAAAATCTCTCAACTAGAAAATAAAGGGGTCTTAAAAATAATCATTGAACCATTTCTCGTATGATACGGGTCGTATCCATATACCCTCAGATACCAAATTGGGTTCCATTTGCTTGACTAAATCTCGAGTTATGTTAAAAATTGTAAGAGAGATCTCCTCCTCCTTTCCGTTTTCCCTTCTGAAAAAAAGGAGGGGTACCAAACATTCATAGAAATATTTTTAGTTGCCAAATCCCTTTCAATGCCTAATTTGGTACCAATTGTTTGAATGGTTTTCAAGTTATGCAAACATTTGTTTTTTTTTGGAACCTTCACCGGCCTTATACATATATTGATTTAAGGCAAAATTATCTTAGTAGCTTATGACTTTTTGTTTTTGATGGTAAGAGTGGATTGAGTCATCGACAAAAATAAGCGGCTTAAGGGCCCGGCCTTAGAATTCCTAATCAGTGAATGTGATTTCAGACTGATACTAGTCGATAAAAATGAAAGCAAACCAGGACTTTGGCCAGAATCAAATTAGATATTTCTATCTATCAAAAAACTTGTATTTATGAACAAACTATATAACTATATAACTATAAAAACGTCGAGTTTACTAGAAAAAAGTAAGCTCTTAATTTAGAAAGCATAACAGTAGGATAAGTAAGATCTTATCTTTTTTAAGATCAAGCAGGAATATGTCCTTCTGTTTGTTTAAAAAACGTCATTAGGGGGAAGTGTTCCTAAATGCGCATGTTGGGTAATATGCGCATACAGCCGATTGACGATATGGCTGGAGATTCATCATATCTAATCAGTGCAGTTTGAGGGTAATACGCTTTTAAAACATGGCAAGAAAAAAATAAATTGGTATATAAAGTACTAAAAATTTTAAAATTCAAACAAGATTTTTGTCAGTTTTGTTATAATATATTGAATTTTAATTATCGTGCGCACAGATTCTGTGAACAAAAATTTTAATGGAGTTTCTTTCTTATTCATCTGGAAATCGGAATTTCAACAAATTGAAGCTTTTGGCAAGGTTGTAAATGATAAGATATTGGAATAAGAGACAGGTTCTGAATGCCCATATCAAGGCAGGTTAAATGCCTATATCAAGAAAAAACAGATCAGTCTTATAAATTTTTTACTTTTCATCATTTGAACATTAAATCTACGCTCAAATCACAATCTTACAGCGAAAAAAGAAGAACTTCATACTGATCCGAAAAAAATACGATATGAACTAAATATTACCATGAAATATGGCCATATGGCTTACCTAACTATGGTTCATGCAAAAGAACTAGTGATGTAAAAATTTTCACCAAAATTTCAGTCTTGACGTATGCTTGACATCCGTTTCTGCCATTTTCAATTAAATAATATCAAAATATTGCTAGTGTTAATGAAATATAGCTTTAAACATAAATATGCGCATTTAGCCCGCCAGTTTCGGAAATCGGCTATTTTGCCTTTTTTTATTATAAAATTATTTTCACAAAAACTGTAAGAGATTTGAACAGAAAAATTGCTGTAACGTATATAAAACAGATGTCCGCTCATGTGTATATAGTTTTCAGACTCCTATCTATTGGAATATGGGAGAAAATGAGTGCTTTCCTTAATATGCGCATATAGCCCGCCTCTCCCCTACCGTAAAAAAAATTAAAATTTATTGATGTTACAGCGAATCCCCGATTTTGTCACCCCATGATGCATTTTTGACGACAAATTGGGGAATGTGACAAAATCGGGTAATTTTTAAAAGCACTATATTTGAATCATAGTATTGAATCTAAATTACTGCGACATTTAAAACAGTGTAGGGTGTTTTTTGTGTGCTATTCGTTGATAATTGATGAGTTTAACCTCTTTTCATCGAAATCTCAGAAAATTTTGTTACTATTTTAAGCATGAAAATCTATCTTTCTAAAAGCACTGTTCCGACCAGGTTTGTTAAGAAGAATTAACCTTTCGTTTCATAAAGTAACAAATTTGCAACAATTAATTAAAGCTGTTGTAAATTATGCAGAAATTCAAAAAATCAACTTTTTTCTTCATGGCAATCATATTTCTAACTTCAAAATACCATTCAATTGAAAAAAATGACTTTCCGAGTATATATGTACAAACTAGACCAACTTCAATCTGAAAAATATGAAACGTTGAAATAGGCTTATTTTTCAGAATTTTGACCTAGTCCAATTCGCACCGAGGAAAAAAAAATTGGCTGGAAAAAATATTTTCGCATTTTCAGTAATGCAATTAACACAATTGAATACAATTTGAATTTTTTTTTAAATTTTTGTCTGATATAATGGCCTTTTATTAATTGTTGCAAATTTGCAACAACATGAAATGGTTATACCTTTTTGTTCCTCACACAAGACAATTAGATATAAATGTTTACTCTTAGTTTATCTTGCACTAACCATAGTTTTAGCTCAAAAACTTCGTAAACCTAGTGTCTGGACACCTTTTAGATGGGGGTAGAACCTATGTATGCTGGTTATCCACCATGGTTGCACGGATTCACCGCAGTTCCTATCTAAATATGTGCTTACATGCATTATTGAGATTAATTAGATCGACAAATCTCCAGTTCTTTTTCAGTAACTTCATTTTTTGTGAAAATTTTATGTGGTTTTATGTTCTTCGTGTTCATGGTTCTTTAGCGCAATATACAACAATCTGAAAAAAAAAGTTCGTTCTCGGCTGACAACAACGAATTATAAATCCATTTATAACAGAAAAAGTGACTTAAAATATAATTTCTTTGAAGAATGCTCAATTGAGGTCCTCAGAGTAAACGGGGTATAAGCGCAAAAATGGTCGATTTTAAGTTCACTATGCCAACCGGTTTTTCATTTTTCAAACTTTGCATGTTTATTTTTTTAACTTTTAGAAATTTACATATTTGCATACTTTTGCGTTCGAAAGAAAAATCCAGATTTTCGAAAACTATATGAAAATTGTAATAACACCAACACCAACACTTAAAAGCATGTTTTCTTGAAACAAGCTTTTACGCATTTGTAACTTTTTGGCTCCAAGGTTCCAAAAACAAACTCATTGATCATATCAGTGATTGGCTGTATCAATTCGTTAAATTTATTATTCTGATTGTATTTACGAACTTTTTAATTGTGGAAATTTGAATAAAAACATGTGTCTGGAATCGGATATCTTTTATTTGTGACATTCATAAGTCATCTTCACTATCGCTATCGATGTTATCACAATGTTGGAAATTGACGCGGTATCAATTAATAATCATCCCATAATATGAAGGTTTGAATCTGAATATTTTTACATTAAATCAAATATAGTGATGAAATCGGGTAAAAAAAGGTGACAAAATCGTGGGTAGACAAAATCGGCGCGTGAAAAAATCGTGTATTCACAGTATTGTTTTTTTGTCAAGAACAATGTGTTTAAAAAAAAATAACAATATGTTATTATATGTTTTGCTAAATCTGACTTCCAACATTTCGTAGATAGATGAGTAGATAAAAACGTTTAAAAATACATTTCAAAAATTTTTGCTGAAAGCTAAAAATCTGACATTGTAGGGGCATAATGAAAATTCCCCCTGGGGCAGTACAAGTACCATTAATCGGGGCACGATGAGCGTTTGTTTGCGTTTTGTAGAAGAAGCGTTTTGTAGAAGAAACTAGCAGCGAATTCAACTCGATGAAGCCAACTGAATAGAGCTCCAGTCTGATTTGTTTGTGGAGGGATATTCAGAGGACTCGAGTTCAATTCCTGGTCGAGACGATTTTTTTGTCATTTTCCATTCGTGATAGATGCATTTTGCACTAAATGATGATTCGTAGATCCATCAAGCAAAGCAATTAAAAATAATGTATGTCTGTTTGTAGAATACAAACAATTAACACACACTCATACATTATGATTCTGATGCTTTTTAAGGCGGATGATACCACTAGCCGTATAATGCAAAGATCGTAATAATCGATCATAAATGGTAAATGAAAAAAAATTTCCTCTACCAGAATCGAACTCAAGTCTTCTGAATATCTCTGTGACACCATACACATAGGTTAAATCGTCAGATGTAAACTATTCAAGCTCTTAAATTCAATTGACTTCATTCAGTTGAATCGCTGCTAGATTCTACAGCAGCTAAAGCTCATCGTGCCCCGATCAATAATGCTCTGTTCGCCCAGAATCACGAAGGTTAAGGTAAAAACGCCTTTTAATATTGATTTTAATGGAGAATTTTAAATTTAATGCTGGTGAAAATTGAGGAACAATGTTTTCATTATGTTGCAGTGCGTACATTATAATTCTTAACGATCATATGATGAGATGACCAGATGATTTAACGATCATTAGAGCTTATTTCCCGGTACTCAAAAATTATAATATTCTCGTCAGTTGAGAAGCTATTTGGTATTTTTATATATATATTTCTGTAAAGGTGATAAAATGATTTCTTTTTTCCGAAAAATTAATACTTTAGAAACTACAAAAATGTTTCTTGTTACAATTTTTGGAGAAAATTCGTATTTCATTAGAATAGAGGAGTGCCCAGTTTGCCTCGAATGCTCGTGATGCCCTTATCTCTCCTATAATCACAAAAGTGTTTAAGAGAAGAAATGTAATTGACTTTTTTCATTGGTAATTATAAAAATATGTGTGAGAGATTATAGAAGATATATTTGCATTCTGTTATATCTGTCGGCTTACAACTCCAAAGAAATTTTTAGTTTCAATATATCACAAACATCCTCCTGCACCTACCAAAGGAATAGGAATTTTCAAAAACCTATAAAACGGAATTTGAACTTCAATTCAAGATTTTTTTTGACTTTGATGATAGGAAGTTTCATAAGACTCAAAATAATAATATCAAACCTGTTCAGTTGTAACGTTTGAATTAAAATGATATTATCTACAAAATTGTAATTTAAAATCTAATTACCACATTTAAAAATTCTTGGAAAATTTAAAACTGTTTTGAATAAATTGAATTTAATTAAAAGTACTGTGAAATTTTTGATTTTTTTTTTTCGATTTCAGCAAACTTGCTTTTTTGTCCTACTTGGTTTGCTTATTCATAAGTATTAAGAGTTAAGAGTCCAATAATAAACATATGTATATAAACCCTAATCTCTAGAGTGTCACAATTGGAAGTTTGACGACTTGTTACTTTATTCGGTTGCATAAAAAAAAACTTCGGGGACTCTCAATGAATTCTTGAAATCTTTATTGCTCCCTAATCAGACCTAGAGTATCAATTTGACACTCCTCGCTTAAAACCGCTTTACCTCTCTTGTTTTTCAATCGATTTCTACAGAATTGATATTTTTGGAAACCTTGTAATGAAACTCTATGTTTCTCAGGCATTATTCACCTACAACTCTTCAGTTTTCCGTTATTCAAAGTTAAAAAAAATCCGAAAACACATGCTTCGAAAAAAGGACTGTGTAAATCAGCTACGGATTGCACAAAAAAATTCATATTGTGTCCATGAAAGTTGAAGCTAGAAGCTATACGTTGGTATAGTATAGTATAGTATAGTATAGTATAGTATAGTATAGTATAGTATAGTATAGGGTAACGGACTTATTTTGGACCGGGTACCTATTTTGGACCACCTTTTAGCTTTTTTCCAATATTTCCCTCATAAATCATTTTAATCATTAAAATTTTGAACACATATAGTTAAAGCTACTTCTTATGATTCTAATCTTATTTAACATTCCATTCAATTAGGAAAGTAAGGGAGAGGAAATTGAAAATAAAGTTTTGAATTTTCACAGTTGGGCCGAATCAAGACCATTTCAGGAGGACGTGCCATTATTGGAGTCAACTTTCATGAAGTTTTCTGTATAGCTGTGATGAGTTTAACAGCTACAAAAATGTACACAGCTATGAAAAAAACACTTGAAAACTACTTTGCATGCTCGAATAACCAAAAAATCATGTTTTGATAGCAATTTGACCCATGTCGAAAATAGGTCCTGCTTAATTCCTTAGGGACTTATTTTGGACCACTCAACATATCCTGGGTATTTTACTTGCTGTTAAATGCTTATAAACGTAATAAGACGTTATAAGACGATATGAAAAGAATTTTGAACACTTTGAAATATTATTATTAAAAAAAATGGAATTTTGGAATTATTTTATTCAATCAACTCGCTAAAGCCCAAACCCGCCTTTAGACGGGGTTCACTTCAATCGGCATAAAACCAAGCCAATCATTGTTTAAACTTACTTTTTATGCTTTAAACCACGATAATCCAACAATCCACATTAATGGCAACTGTTTGATAAGCAGTTGTCAAAAGCTACAGCTTAAAGAAGCTTAAAAACATTAAAAAAGTGGACATACACCAATTGTTAAAATGTTCAAAAATTAAAAGCGAATGAGTACAAAGAATCTTATTTTTCAGCCTCTGTGGTTATGCAATTTTTGAAGAAGAAAAAGTGTTTAAAAATCTACTTCGACGATCATTTTTATCGTAAAACAAAAGTTGTTTCAATGATAAAACAAAACTTTTGTGCATTTTTCAGCTAAAAAAACTGGCTTTTAGATGCTTAAAAAGATCGAATAATTCTCGCACATTTTTATCTTTTTCGAGTCTATGTATTCCACAGAACTGATGCCAAGCCAAATTCACTAAGGTTTTGGAAGTCAAAATGCATCAATTGATGTCACGGAGTTGATGATGTCATATTTTCTTAAATTGTCATTGGGTTTCCTGAAGGAGATCGCGCTACAAAAATCGATCCTAAAGATAAGCCTACTGGCTAGTATTTAGCTCTACAGAACAAATTTCGTCGAGATGATAGCGTGCTGTCGGAATTTTCAAAACATATGACACACACTATATAACAAAAAGAGTTTTTTCTGTTTTTACTCTAATTCGTTTTCGATGTTTTAAAGCATAAGAAGTTTAAGAAAAAAAGGTTGTAGTAAGAAATATTCTATAAACAAATGTGCCTAAATAGAGGCTGGTGAAAGTTGAAAAAAGTTAGTTCAGGAATGAATTAACGTGAACAAACCAAACTTGACTACAAGAATAACAGCAGAAAAGATGACCTGGATTATTCGCATAATTGCGCATCGATCGCTGTTCTAAATTTAGCAAAATTGAAAAAAAAAACATATTTAGTTTAGGGGTGGTCTAAAATGGGTCTAAAGGGTGGTCCAAAATAGAAACCTGGTGGTCCAAAATTCCGACCAGTGTAATTATCGAAAAAACGAGTTTTTAGGCTTAAATCTTGTTATTTTACAACAAACGGCGACATGTTCCGAATGAAAAAGCCTTGATCCTCGTAATGAACGGATAAAGCAGTAAAAAAATGTAACATGTACTTTATTAATTTTGAAAATAGCATAGCCACTTCCCAAAGCGGTCCAAAATAGGTCCGTTACCCTAGTATAGTATAGTATAGTATAGTAAAGTATAGTATTTATAGAAGCTTTTATTTATTTTATCATTTCTTCTTTTTCGGATAAGATTGCTTGAATGAGAAGATGTTTTTACATTATAGATATGTGAAGCTTCTGTTCTTTTTCGGATTTATTCCATAAGAGACAAATTAAAGCTGGATTCAGGTAGTTTTATACTTTTCTGCTCAATCTTTATGGTAGATTATGAAGTCATGGCCGCAAGATAGTGCTTAGAATTTATGCAGTTTTGTAATACGAATATAGAGGAATCAAATTATTCTTTATTAAATTTTTTTTTTACTTTCTGAAAAAAGAAATCTCCAGCCACGCAGCTTCAGAAAACACCTAAAGCCGATTCCAACTTCTTGTTTTGTTAAATTTCTTCACCTGTTTTTTCCAAGCCGCTCCGATTAGGTACAGGGCAGGTTCAAGTGCTTCGATTATCTGAACCTGAACTGGAACCGTTCCTACTAGGCACTTGACTAGGCTTCAACAAAAAACAAGTACAAGAGCCGAGACAAATAATCGAAAGGCGGCTGTCTACAACTCTCTCCCTCGCTGCGGGTTATCAGTTTGTGAATATCTTGGACAAATAAACAACGACACTGCGTGCCTGGCGGCGTTCATCTGAACTTGCCACTGCAAGTAACGAGTAACTAAGTAAGTAGATGGTACCTAATGTTGGTTCAATTTTCTTAAAACAAAGTCTAATGATACTCCCTAGCGGGCTACAACAGATGGGTGAATTGCAGTTTGGAGAATGAAAATTATAAGAGAAGAAACGAAAAAAAAAGCAAAATACAAGTTAAGTGCATGTAAAGTTTCACTTGGCACCGCAACGCAATCAGCTCCACAATCATATTGCCGCCACACTTCTTCTTTGTGGGATGTTTGCCAGCAGAGTGTATTTAGTGTTGAGTTGAGAGACAAACATCTGCGTTGGCTTCTTCTTCTGGAAACAGGTAGGTAATTCGAAACTAGTGATAACAATCGACAGTTGTCGATTGCGTGCAGGGTTTTCGAACCTAATGTTATCAATGTTAGCTTGTGGCCGATGCTCTTTCATTATTTTGCTAGTGCTTAATTAAACTGCCGAAGAGCAGTGGAAAAGTTCAAATTATGGCCCTTCTTAAATCTCTAAAAAAATTATTTAAATTTGCTGGCAAATTCAAAATTCAGATTAATAATTTCATATTGGTAGACTACAGATTGAAGTGTCTCTAGAAATAGTGTGAATTGAATCACATATCCAAATTTTGTAAAAAAAACAACTGTTCTGGAATAAGTACGTGTTTTTTGGCCAATTAATCCATACGTCAATCCATCATATTATGTCAATATTGTTCCTCATGAACTTTTGAATCCAATTAGTTTTGATTTGCTTGAGAGCATGCCGGCTTCACTGTTAAAGCATTCTATTGGCGATCCCAGCATTTTCCATCATAAATAAGTTATTTCCCTATTAAAATAAACCAAACGAAACGCATTCATTAGCCGTGTATAATTCTGTAACAAGCCCTGGAAACATCCATTTATATAATCATCAGATTCGTTTCCGCCTTAGCTGGAGTTATTCGGAGCCCTTTCAAAACCTGGGCTGAACTTGGCTGGATTGATTGAACTGGGAATGCTCTCGCTTTCCTTTAATTTATTTTGTCAGCAAACTGATCGCCACTCGATTGAAATGGGATCGTTTACAAACCACACGTTTGGTGCGAAACGAAATGACCATCTTTGGAGTAATCCGTTTGAAGTCAAGCAGAATGCTGGGGTAGACATAGATGGTTCGAAATGACTTCATCAACTGAGACGATGCACGATTTTGGTGGCAGAAAGATTTGCAGTTTGAGGTATTCACAGAATTTGGTGCCATTAAAATGCATGGGAAATTGAGTTGGAATGTTTTGATGGAACTGGTTCGAAGTTAATTGAATAATGATAAGAGTATATTTCGTGAGAGAAGCAAAGAATTCGAATAATGGTATACAATTTTTTTGAACTAATACGATGCCACAAGTTTAAAACTAGATATAATTGGGATAAACAACACGAATTTTAATCTCTTGGCATACCTTCATTAAGTTAACAAAAGCCATTTTCTACAGAATGAAATCAAACTTTAATTTCAAAAGTACCCAGCAGCAATTTTATCTCAAAGCTTGAATTTGAAGATCCTCATCTAAGCTTCTATGTTTTGTAAGATCAGATTTCAGAACCAGCTTATGGAATTATATTCTGAGAGTCACACGTTATTTTATTTTTTTTAATAGTATTCCGTTTCACGACATAACTTGACGACCATAATCCCCAAAATTTACTCGGTCCATGGCAACCGTTCTCCAATTTTCGAACATCCCATATTCGCCAGATCACGCTCCACTTGGCCTAACCACACATTTAAAATTCAAATCAGATGTTCCATTCATTTAAAAAAAACTTAAAAAAAAAATCAATCCAACTTACAAAGATGACAAAGATGCTCAACATAAGTGTCGTATTCTACGCTTTCGGAATGTAGTTTTTGAGAGTGGCTTTTTCTACGACATTCATGACCAAAATGACGTCTACGACAATAAGCAGAAAACGCCTGCTAAACGGCTAACAGGCTTTTCCAGAGAAATAATTTCTTACATGTCGGGAATTCCCGGGAATGAAACTATGATTCCCGGGAATCGAGAATTCTCGAATTTTTAAAATTCCCGGGAATCCCCGACCGGAAAATCCCGGGACGGACACTCTACAGCCAAGTGAAAGGGTTTGACTTGAAGGTGACGAAAATTGGTGTCGCGAGTTCACTAGTACAAGTTACTAGTGAAAGTACTGATAGAAATTATTTTAGCTCCGATTTCAACTTACAACCAGTCAAGTGGAAAGGTTTGACTTGTAGGTGATGAAAATTAGTGTCGCGAGTTTGCTAGTACAAGCCACTAGTGTTAGTACCGGTAGAAATTAGTTTTACTTCGATTTCAACTTGCAACCAGCCAAGTGAAAGGGATTGACTTGTAGGTGACGAAAATTAGTGTCACGAGTTCGCTATTACCAGCCACTAAATGAAATTGATGAAAATTCATGTTAACGGTTACCTGGTACAATCTAGTACAAAGTATAACAAGAAGAAATACAAAATAATTTCTTACAAATGAATTTTTTGTTTGCTCTTATCCGTCTTTTGATAAATCAAAGTTTTCTTATTATTTTAGATTAAAAATTCAACAACGGTAACTAAATAACAAATAGAAAAAATATTCTAGGAGATCGTCAGAATCGTCAGATTCATCTCCATTAATCTCTTTAAAAATTTCTTTATTTGTTCTCAGATCAGCAGGTCCTGAGTTCGATGTTCTGTTCACCAAGGAGGATAGAAATTTCTAGGTTTGTTCAGTACATTTTAAACAAACACGAACAAACCGTAAACCTAAATTGTGCCCTCGAAAAGATATTCGATGTTGTATAAATGTTATTCAAAATATATTTTATGATTTTAGCGTCTCTGACTGCACATTAAAAAGCTGGTTAATCGTAAAATGGCGATGGAAAATAGCAAAAAGCTTTTTTGCAAAGCCAATGAGTAAAGGAGAGTCGGGTTACATGGGCCATGGGAATACGTGGGCCACTTTGATTATCACGGATGGGTGTTGAAATAAAAATCTGAATCCAACTGTCATCGTCGTTGTTCAGCGTAAGAGTTTTAGCATTTTTGAGCATTTTATTTTTTTTATTTAGCTTGCTAAAATAAACTTGCTTTCATAATCAAAAAAACAACTACAAATTGCATCGATGGGAAACCTAAAATTTATAAAAAAATATGCTTCTATGCTTATGAACTTAGTTTTGTCTTGCTCTTTCACATGAAAAGGATTTTTTCATGAAATATGAAAAAAATCACTCAAACGCTACTAACCTAAAAAACATAGTTAGTAGGCATGGGCCACATAATGTGGGGTATCTTGGGCCAGCTTTATTTTGGTGTTTTTATACACATTCATAACTTAAAATACATATTTCTTATCTGTAAGGTTTTCTTATGACTAATAAAGAGTTGTATAAATACTCTGTAAATTTTATTCAATGCTATAGAGACGAACATAAATACTATATTCAAAAGGTTCGTGGACCTGGTTTCCATAGTCGTTCGGGTCAATATGATCCGAAGCGCACATTCAAATCATTATAACTCTTTGAGGAAAATCGCAAAAATTAGATTTTAAAAATCTTCCTGGGGAATCACGAAAGACACAATCTATAGTACCAGGCAACCTGTTCCTAAAAATAATCCGCAATTAGGCTGTTCGGGTCTATATGACTCGAGAGTTTACGTAAGTTCCCAAAAAATTGACCGATTTCGATGAATTTTAATTCATTGTATAGATAATTTATTCTAGTTTCTCAATATCGAAAAAATAATTCGAAATATTTTAAGAGATCACCAGTAGCTGATTTCGGATGAAAAAAGTGCCAAAAAAGAGCTCTTTTAAGAATGCCTATAACTTGTGATAGGTTTCAAATATTGCGCTGATTTTATAATATTTGAATTGTCAAGAATAAATCTATTCATGGATGTATAAGTTTTTGGTGGTCCAAAGGAAGTTTTGGCCGCAATCCCGGAACTTCTGGTAGAAAAATTTCTTATTTCAAAAAAGTCACCCAATTTTGGCTTTGCATTGCTGTATCTCGTTTACCAATGAACCGATTCTCAAAATTAAAATTTTAGTTTTTTTCGTAAACTTTATTATTATTTTCGTAGAACATAGTTGGTTCCTCAAAAATCTCAGTTGTTCAGTATATTGTAATAAAACTCATTTGTCATTTTTAAAACTTTCCCTCGTGTCGGTGGGTTTACGGGATTTTGTAAGCGTGATTTCTACGGTCTACGAATCATTTTTGCCTTTCTTTCAGAAAGGTATAGTTATCGGTCGATTTGGGAGATCATTAATTATGGGTCTTAGATATACCTTTATAGGTACCTATCGAATCAGCTCGTCGAGTTCAGACGATGTCTGTGTATTTGTGTGTATTGGTGTGATTTTTTGTAAACTTTTTTGCACGTTTTTGCGAAACTGGGCTGTACAATAAAAATGATTTTTAGCTTAAAAAATTTGATTTTTTTTCTTCTTCGTCCTATAAAAGAAAGAAAAAAAAACAAAATAGTTTGAAAAATAAATTTTCATAGTAATTATCATCAAATCATCACTCCAAAAAACGTATCTATTGCCTTTCTTTCAGAAAGGTATAGTTATTTGGCTTGCTAGCCACAACCAGCAATCACTAAAATCAAGATTATCGTGTCTATGACGTCAAATTATACGTGACGTCATAGATACGCGCATGCTATCTTAAAGTATGGATCTGTCGATGTGTGGAAGGGAGAACAGACCGGCTTCACTCCCACTCAGGTTAGATGTCATCGTGACAGAAACCGTGTGGGAAGAAGACGACAGTTCAAATTTTCCCGACCAATATTAAATTTTTTAATTTTAATGGTTCAGTTTGAAACCGAACCAACCCAAAAATTTCGGAACCGAAGCTCCGAAATATTAAACATAAAAATGGTTTTCACCAAGGGGTACGACCCCGAAATTAATGAAGTCGTTGATGAGTACGTCGTGCCCACACTGCATGGTACGGAAGTGATTGTTACTTCGAGACTCTATTCAGGTTGCTCTGTGAAGGACAAAACGACGAAGGGGCGCGTGTGGGAGAACGAAGCACACCATATCAATTTCTTCACACGCTCATTTTCGTTAACCATTTTATATGGTTACTTAATTAATAATTTAATATTGTTGCTTTTGAATGATTTTTTGGAAATACTGCAATCATGATGGTAGTTCTCATGAAAAAATATAATAAGGTCAAAAATGTTGACAAACGAACGAAAAACGAGAATTCTTGTATTTGTCCGCAATGAGTTAAGAAAACATTTATAGATATTATTGTCCCATATCATAGAAAGATTTCGTATTCGAAATATCATTTCACGTAATTTTTTTTTTAAATTCATCATATTTTTTCAGATCTAAAATCTAGATTTTATTGGTGATAAGACAGATTTTGAATTATTTTCAGTGATATTCTGATTCGTACTCAGATTCAGAATAAAGATTCAAAATGCAAACTCAGAATTCAAATTTTGATGAAGATTCTAAATTCACAATTTCTATTCAGAATAATTAAAATGTGATTTCATAAATTCTGCATAGCAATTTTAAATTCACACCATACCTAATTCTATAAAGGATACAAGATCGGGGGCGTAGACATATTTCAAAACCTGAAACCTTAACTTGAAAACCATTTCATACTGTTGAAGGTAATGTATAAATCAAGAAAAAAAAATACGATTTTCACTTTTTTCATAATATGTATATTCAAATTATATTATAATCAAGGTCTTTTGATACACTGAATATATACACACCTTGATTATAATCATATTTGCCATAAAACCAAAAAGTGGCACATATGATGGCTTGGCATCACTGCCAAAAGCTGTCAAAGTGCCGAAACAGCAAAAAGGGAAGGAAGAATAAGAAACTTGAAAAATTTGCTACAAACGATGGAATTAGCTGGTTCTTTCTGCTCGCGCTCCATTCGATTTCGCTTTTTATTCTTTTGTGTGCACATAAACCCGCAAATATGTTTAGTGAGAATGCGCCGCTCCTACTTACTGCTTGCAGTTATCAAAAATCAGGTAAGTTATTTTCAACAACTGTTAAAAATAACATGCTTTAATATTGTTAATTTATTTTGTCTATCCAACAACTAGCAACTTCGACCTGTTCCGGACGTTGTTTGAAATCTGTAGGATTACAGGATGACAAGCTGTTTCTCCCTAGAAAGGAAACCGATTTGTTGTATATCACCCAGATGGCGCTGGTTGGAGGTGTTTCCGCGATATGTGTGGAGAATTTCCGACGCCGGTTGAAGGTAGTTTCGAGGCATTTGCAAGAACTGGAAAACTTGCCGATACTAGACAACTCCGGAACACAGCAACATCCAAATCCGTCGTGGTGTGTACGATTAAAACTCATCGGACAGTGTTAAAAATATCTAAGGATGAATATTTAAATGTTGTGATACAAAAATTTAAAGCATGATTATATATTATAAATACAATATTTGTAAGAAACCACAAATTGTGTATATAACACTTGAATATAATTATTTAAATTACAGTTGTGATGACTATTGTTGTGTGACTTTAAATTGGTTCAGTTTGTTCAACTAAAAATGTTTCCTTTTACGATTTTATGTTCTTTTAAAATTCTAATGCAGAAACCCAAAAATTTATTAAAAATATTTTATTCAAAAATAATGCAACAAAATGCTTATCGATGTGGAGAAAATAAAACTGATGTGAATTTTTGTTTACGATTATCTGCAAGTGTAGATTTAAGTTCCAGGTTTATGATCTGTGTGAGAAATACTAGAACATTAGGTGATATTTTTACCTAATGTTCTAGTATTTCTAATAGGTAGAACATTAGGTACATGACCGAAGGAATGGTCATGTACCTCAATTCTTCAAATTCAAAAATCGGAATAAGAATACAAATAAGGCTCTGGGCGCAGATTTGGCTAAGAACTCATATTGAAAATTTCGATTAAAAATTTTCATTTTAATTCAAGTTCAAATTACATTAAGAAGTCATATTTAGATTCAGATTAAAAATTCATGTTCAAAATTTGAACTCCGAATTCATTTTCAAATTGAAATTCCAAATTCAGATTCAAAAATCGGATTCAAAAAAGAGATTCAGGTTCAGAGTGTACATTCGGACTCGGAGCTCTTATTGGAAGTTTCGATCCAACAGTTTCATTCCAAATTCTGATGTCGAATTCAAATGCAAATGCAATTTCAAATTAGATTTAGAAACCAGATTCAGAATCGTAAATTGAACTCGAAATATGGGTCAGGTTCAAAGTTTTTAACTCAAAATTCAAATTCAAATTGATATCTGATAATTGATAAATTCAGATTCATTAATCGAATTGAAAAAAAAACTGACTCAGATTCAGGATTAGATTTCAGATTCAGAATTGAGATTCAGATTCAGAGTGTAAACTCAACATTAGTTTAAGTGTTCAGACTTAGTTCGAATTTGAATTTAAAATACAGATCGAGTTCAAAACGGAGATGCGGATTCATGTTGAATATTGAGATTCATAATTCGGTGTTCGGTCATTGGACACTATGTTAGAATCATATTTTATATTGTAATCTTTAATTTTATATTCATGTTCTTAATTGATTTTGATCGGTATGTTTTTTTTTAATGATCGGTATACCTATGCATGTAGACCAGGCCGACATTCCATTTACTAAACTAAAAATTTCAAAAATGATCATATATACAAATTTGAAAATATGTTTTACCGATCATTGGACTCTATGTTAGAATCATTGCTACTTATTTTTCGCTGTTTTCACTTCATAAGTTACCCAGAGCAAATGTTGAATTATTTGAAACACATGGTTGGGAACCTTTTTGCCTTTCTTTCAGAAAGGTATAGTTATCGGTCGATTTTGGAGATCATTAATTATGGGTCTTAGATATACCTTTATAGGTACCTATCGAATCAGCTCGTCGAGTTCAGACGATGTCTGTGTATTTGTGTGTATTGGTGTGATTTTTTGTAAACTTTTTTGCATGTTTTTGCGAAACTGGGCAGTACAATAAAAATGATTTTTATCTTAAAAAATTTGTTTTTTTTCTTCTTCGGTCTATAAAAGAAAGAAAAAATAACAAAATAGTTTGAAAATTAAATTTTCATAGTAATTATCATCCAAAAAAACGTGTCAATTGGCCTTGCTAGCCAAAACCAGCAATCACTAAAATCAAGATTATCGTATATATGACGTCAAATTATACGTGACGTCATAGATACGCGCTTGCTAGCTAAAACTATGGTCCTGTCGATGTGTGGAAGGGAGAACAGGTAAGCTTCACTCCCACTCAGGTTTGATGTCATCGTGACAGAAATCTTGTGGGAGGAAGACGACAGATCAAATTTTCCCTGCCAATCGTTGTATTGTTTTCATTTTAATGGTTCAGATTGAAACCGAACCATTTCAAAATATTTCGGAACCGAAGCTCCGAATTATTTAACATAAAAATGGTTTTCACCAAGGGGTACGACCCCGAAAATAATGAAGTCGTTGATGAGTAAGTCATGCCCACACTGCATGGTACGAAAGCGATAGTAACTTCGGCCAACATTATATTCAGAAACAGATTGCTCTGAGAAGGGGAAAACAACACGGGTACGCGGACGATGTATGCACATCCTCTCATCTTCTCACGTGCCGTTCGTGCTCAGGAAGCTTCTTCCTAGGCACGAACGACAGGAGAGAATTTCGCCCGTGGAAGCAAATCTAATTAGACAAATGCTTCTCAATCCTCTCGAGCTTTAAGCTCTCGGGCAAATTCCCTTTTCGTTCCCTTTTCTCTTCAGATCTAACGTTGCGCAATGAAAGCTTTTCGTTCGCATAGAAAAACCTGTGCAATTGTTGCGTTTTGTTGTTGGGGTTGGTGTCTGACGAAAACGGCTTGGGAGTCAATCCAAACAGTGGCGCCACCAAGTCCTCCATAGTAGTGTTTGAAGCATTTCGGATTTTTTTTTGGAAAAGGCACATAAATACGCATTAACCATTTTGGCCAGGCTGGCCAAAAACAAATTTAACTAAATTGACAAAATTAACAAAACTGACAAAATTGACAAGATTGACAAAATCGCCAAAACTGAAAACGTTGACAAAATTGATGAGATTGACAAAATTGACAAGATTAACAAAATTGACAAAACCGAAAAAATGACAAAATTGCCCAAATTGACAAAACTGACAAACTTCACCAAATTGACAAATCTGACAAAATTGACAAAATTGACAATATCGACAATTTCGACAAAATCGACAATATTGACACAATTGACAAAATTGACAACATTCACAAGATTGACTTAATTGACAAACTTACAAAATTGACAAGATTGAAAAAAGTGATAAAATTAACAAAATTGACAAAATTGACCAATATGTGAAAACTGACAACATTCACCAATTTGACAAAAAAGACAAGACTTACAAAATTGACCAAATTGGCAAAACTGACAAAATTCACCAAATTGACAAAACTGACAAAATGACCAAATTGCCAAAATTGACAAGATTGACAAAATTCACAAAATAGGCAAAACTAACAAGATTGACAAGACTGACAAAATTGACAAGATTGACTATTTCGACAAAATCGACAATATTGACACAATTGACAAAATTTACAAAACTGACAGAATTGACAAAATTGACATGATTGACAAAATTGCCAATATTGACAAAATTGACAAGTTTGTCACAATTGAGAAGGTTGACAAAATTGACCAAATTGACAAAATTTAGAAAATTGTAAACATTGACAAGATTGACAAAATTGACAAATCTGAACAAATTTGAAGAAATTGTTAAAATTGACAAAAATGACAAAATTGATTAAATCGACAAAATAGTCAAAATTTACAGAAATCGCAAAATCACAATTTTGATTGAATCGACGAAATTGAAAAATTTGACCAAATTGACAAAACTGACAAAATTGACAAAATTGACAAGATTGACAAAATAGACCAAATTGACAAATTTTACAAAATTCTTATAATTGACAAAAATGACAAAATTTATCAAATTGACAAATTTGACAAAATTTACAGAATTGACAAAATTGACAAGATTAAACAAATTGACAAAACTGAATCAAATAAACAAAAATTACAAAACTAATAAAATCGACAAAATCGACAAAATTATCAAAACTAGCAAAATCCATAAAATTGTCAATATTGATTAAATCGACAAAATTGGCAAATTTGACATTTTTGACAAATTTTATCTCCTATAGTTTTTTTTTCATCCCCTATAGTTTATTCCGTTTGAGAGCTTCATTTAACGAAAATCATTTATAAAAGTGATTTTTGTAAACATTCTACCGTTATGGATTAAAACACGCAAAACAAATATGTTTTGAATCTGAAAGAAAGGCTCAAATCCACTGTTAAGTGTATTAAATCGGGTTTTTTAATATGCCATCTAATCGAAAATGGAAACTCTTATAAGAGCTAATAATTTCAAAATTTGATTCTTAATTTTTTTTAATAAATTTATTAGCAACTAGAGTTTTCGAGTTAAGAAAAAATTGATGAAAGATATTATATTATTTTTAATTTACTCTTTGATAGCTTGGTTTGTGCTTCATCGAATGCAGGATAAATATTTCCCTCAGAACAATTGGGAACATTAAGATTTTAGACTTAGAATCCAAAACTTTAAAAAATCAAAGGAAGTAAATTCAAATTCTATGAAGATACGGATATGAACAAGAGTTCTAGATTATTATTTGTACCCTGAAATCAGATTTTTTCCGAACTACAATTCAGTGTCTCAAATTAAAATAATGTCTTCAAATCAATATTTAAAAAACAAACAATAAATGCAATTCGTATACAAACTTGAGAAACAAAGTTACGATCACTGCCAAAAAGGAAAACAGTATTTTTTAATTCAAAATATAAATTTTATTTCAATTTTCAATTTCAATGAATATAAAATAAACACAAATAAACGTTTTTATGTAATGTGTTGAAATTTTAAAAATGTGGTTCTGCTTTTAAATTTTACATAAAATATTGAATCCAGAAAAAAATGTTATATAGTTTTTTCTAAATGTGACAAAAAATAAATTTTCAAACATAAAATTAGAATGTAGATTAGAAGTTCAAAACACATAATCAGTTATCATTAAAAACAATCATATGAGTTTAGAAGTTTTATGTTTTTTCAAAGATCTCGAGTTCCCAAAATTTAGAAAACCATGAAACTTTAAAAAACAACAAAGACTTGAAAATTTTAGTTAATTGAATCTCAATTTGAATTATAAAAAAATTGAGAATTATCAATTGGAAAATTATTTGCGGAGTTCAGGATATTTACTTCAATGAGGAAAATTTTAAAATAAAGGCACATCAAAATCAATAGTAGAAAACTTCAGTTCGAACAGTTTCAGGAATGGGAATGAAAATTCAATATAGTATCTCAGTTTTCAATCTTCATTTGGCTGATTGGGCCAATTTAAGCTACTAAAGTTTCTTTCCCCCAAGTTCTTTATATCTCGCGTCGTATGAAACATCTTAAGAATTTACAGAAACCCACTGAAAAAGTTATCGAAACTATTTAAAAATTATATTTGTCGTATAGAATACGTTGACCAGACTACAAATATTCTAAATGTAAAAAAGTTGCGACTAGTTTATGACAGTTTTTGTATTTTTTCGAAATTAAACTTTTTGTTTACATTTCGTTTCAAACGACGCAATGACATATATTTTTTTAATTTCATTTACCCCCGGCATTTGTCCTGATATTTGCGGATAACAGGAATATTTTTTTGTAAAGTTTTTAAATCCATTTAGGTGAACATGAACTAAAACGGTAACGGTCGTTTCATAAAGTAACAAATTTGCAACAATTAATGTATGCAAAAACTGAAAAGTCGTGTTTTATTTTAATTTGTTTCTTAATTTACACATCATTTCCGACTGTTCCGACTGTTACTAAGGAACTGTAATTTGTTTAAATCTCGACTAAGCTAAATTAAAATTAGTTCCAGTCGCCTTAAAAGCCTTAACTTTTTTTACTGTTGAGAAAATATTTCATAATCGAAACATAATGCTTTATTCGCTGGGAACTCCTTAAAATATATTTTTCTTTCACTCATTTACCTAAGAGAACGTGATGTATTATTTATTGTGGGTAGACATTCAAGATTTTCCAGATTATGTATGAGTAAACAAGTAAAGCAAATTACGGTCTGGCTGATGGCCATAATATTGTAAAAATATTTTTATTTTCCTGGATTTATATACAGGAAAAACTGAAAACTCATGTTGGGCTAATGTTTTTTTTTGCAAGCTTAATTTTATTTGGTTTTTATCTGGAAGTTTGGAAAACGATTTTAAAGTTGCTGACGTATTTCGAAAAAAATAATCAAATTTGTTGTAGGTATTATTCCTTATTTCATTCTTGATGTTGTCCAATTATCACTGAATTCTGCCTAGAATTTTCTAGATTTTTTTTTTAATTTTTAAACATATGCTTAGATTTTATATTTTTTTTAAGTTCTGGAAAAATGGTCTTAATTTGCTCAGCCTTCATAAATGCGGGAAAAACTCTGCAATACTCACTCCTGGGGGCCCTCAGCTTACATTCGAGTGTCACTATTCGAGATAATATCTCGAAATAATATTATAACTTCAAGGAGGCCCTTTTTAATTCCGATTTTCTAGTACCTATATTCTCCAGATTTGTAGTACTTGGTATGATTAAAGTGATGGTAATTTTAGCCCCCCTCTCTATGTTGTTTTATGTTTGCATAATTTAGATTTTGTTTATATAGTACCGTCAAACGGGGCATCATGCAACAGTGGGGTTGGATGCAACATTTATATAACACCACACAGATTCAATTTTTAATTTAATGTAATGAGATAAAGTTATCTTTTAATGATTACAAAATGATGATGACATAGTTTCTTGAATCTCAAGATAGTTTTTTTTAAGTTTTCGATTTTCATATAAAATTTGAAAAATCGAACAATGAATGTACAATTTTTAACATTTTTCGATGCCGTAAAAAACTTTACCCAGTATGACGGATTGGCTTGATGATATAACTTACAAACTTTATACTGGTTTCCTTATCCTATACCAATATTGATCATGTGGAAATATTTTTCGAACAATCACTCAATTTTTTTAAATAAATATTTTTATAATTCAGTTACCCGTCTGGGGTAAAATGCAACAAAATGCAAATCGGAACTAAATCTCATAAAGCGCGTTTCCATATGCTTGGATATGGTTGTTTTACATTATGCGTTAGTTAACATTAAAATTTCATCCATCCTAAGATTTATTTTCATGATTTGAGCTAATAGAATATTTTGTAGTATTTTTACCCCTAAATGTATGCAGAAGATTAACACTTTTTTCTTAAAAACATTTTTGTCTGAAAAAATTAAAAATTTAATTCGAACAAAACCAAAATTTACTGCAATTGGTGCTTTATGCGTTATGACATCACAAATGTATCAAAAACTATGAATTTTCAATGGTTTTCATTTGATTTTTCATAAATTACAGAGTTTGTTGCGACTTACCCCTTTTTCTTAGTAGGGTGAAAATCGCATGTTTTTGTAAATTTAAAAATAACTGGTGAAACCAATAATTTTTCTGACAACGTCAGTTTGGTGACCCATCTACCTTAAAACTTTTGATGTACAAGAGGTATGATTATCTGTGAGCATTAAGATTTTAGAAGCCATTGAAGTTGAAAATTGTTGCATGTTGCCCCAGTTGACGGTAATTATGGGATAAATTTCTGATAATTATAAAATAGGGGCATTTTCCACAAGAGAAAGCCTGTCTAGGACAAATGGATGAAACCCTTATCAAATGATAAATTGTGAAAAAATGGAATTATTGGGAGGAGCTAGGGTATTGTATGAAGATAAAATTTCATTTTATGCTTGTTGGTAGCTAAAGTATTTTAGGCCATGTTTATAATTTTTGCCCCTAAATGTATGTAACATTTTTGTTCATCTTTCGATTAAAAATGCTTCTGAAAGAACACGTATAAAAGCAGTTTGGTTTAAAAAAAAATAATAACTGTTATTGATGTTTTATGTCTTCATTACTATATGGTACCAAAACAATAATTTTGAAGATATTGAACATGCATTAGGGTATTTGTTCAAACATACGCCTGGCTAAATTTCTGTTTTATAAAAGGTTTTTCAATATTCTTGAAATAGTGTTGATTTCTGGTCGTAATACTCAAGTACTTCAGGATAAGTATGCTCATAACTTTGATACATTTTGATTAAACTCTACACAGTTTTGATGTCACGTGCTGATGAACACCGAAGATAAAATCGCCATTTTTTTGCTCATAAATATTCAATCTCATTCTCACTAATCAATTCGAGCCCATAAACGAAAGAGATAAACGATTATGATGGATGACGATGTCGATCGAATGAAGACTCGGGGGACGACTCAGCCACAAAATAACTTCCTCTAACAGAGGGCTCGTAAAACTAATAGCCCAACTAAATCCAAACCAAACCGAAGTCGGTTAGAAGCCTACGACACAACAAACCAGGGTGACGAAGTGTGCTTTTCTCACCTCCTTAAAACTGCCGCCTAAGGTTGATGGTCAGTTAAAAACCACACAAATCAACCGCCGTAATGGTGTGAAAACAAAATGAACACCTCGAAGAAGAAGAAATAAAAATGGGTCTCTCTCTGTTGTATAGATATATGACTAGGAAATTCCATCGATGAAATGTGGGTGTTCGTCCATCAGAGTGGGAGCACGAGCGAGCACGCCATCAAACAGCCGCCAGGTGATTCTTCCGCGTGCCTCCAATTTGGACGGGATAGAGGTGTCTTCCCGCATTTAGGTTTGTTTTTTTTATTGTACAACTATTTCCTCGATGACTCGAGAAGGTAGGGAGGGGACTCGAAAAACGCAACTGTCTCACGGAAGGCGTTAAAACTAGGTTAAATACATTCATAACTCATTCCGCCCTTCCCGGGCTGTTCTAGTCTTGGCTAGTAGTCTTGAAATAAAGTATGCCGGTTTCTTTCTAGTGTTTTTTTTTTGAGGTTACGTTTGGGCTTTTCGTTACATGGTTGACTGATTTCCGGGTTCAAATGTGGTGATATTCATCAGTTGCAGGAATGTTTTCCCTTTTAGTTGATGCAGTTTGGTTGCGTTTTGTTGAACAATTATGTGATTATCATGGGAAAACAGAATTTGGATGGTAAATTTAGAAGCTTTGATATTAGCTGTTTGTTAATCAAGTTTTGACTTTGTTTAATTTTTTTTTAAATATTTTTTTGACTTGCATGAAGGTAGTTCTACACTACACTACAGTAGTTTTGATGGAAGAGAACAAATATAACCAAGTGCCTCTTCTAGTTATAGTATCTTGTTTGCACCTATTAAAATAAATAAATTTCAATTCAATAAAAAACGTTAAAACACATCAACTTCATATGAAACAACCGAGTCCATAGACGAAAGTAATTTTGCATGTTTAGAACTGAAAGTTGACGTTAGCTAGTAACTGTCCGAATATTTTCAAAATTTATACCACGATCATAATGAGATGCTATATCAATAAATTCTATTGCTCGATATCGAACCGAAAGAACCATATAATAAATATCTACAGTTTTTTTAAAGTTTAAAAGCGGCCATAATACCTTGCAGATATCAGCTGTTGAATACTTAAGGCTTATGTAGTACTAGCTTACGAATCAAGGTTCGAATCCGGAAATGAAATTCTAAAAAAATTCAGTAGATCAGTTTTTGAGTTTTGCTCCAAATATGAAATTTAGGATAAAGACTACTTGTACTTAGATCCAAAAAATCTCTGACTGAAAAACATCAATTTGAAATATCTGTTTTGCATATTGTTGGTGAATAAATTTTCTATCGATCATCTGAACGAATAATCAACAGTATCTGTGAATTTAGGATCGAAAAATCGATAAACTAGCTGACTTCGTAGTAGTAGACTTCGTTCTACTATAAATTGTATTGATCTGATTGATTTATCATAAGGTACCTTATGTCAATTGTTTGACATATTCGCTTTTTTTCGGTATTTGTGCTCCTCCGTTAGAAAACTGTTAAAAAATCAATTTTACACTGAATCATCTTGCTGTGCCAAATTTAAAGAAAATTGTTCAATATTTGTTTCCTGTTTTGTCGTTTGATTCAGGACGTTTCGGCTTTTCAGTGGATTAAAATATTATTGAAAACAGCACATTCACTCAATGTCCAATGTCCAATCTGGTAACAGCATTTCGTTACATTTTGTAGTACAAGACAATCTGACGGTGACGTAGTTGGTCGATGAAGCTTCTGATCATCCGCGTAGAACAGTTCTGCGAGGTCATTTGGTTGCAAAAATCGTTCACAAACAGAATGAATAATTACAGTCCAAGATTGCTACCTTGAGGTACGCCGGATGGTATTAAAAATTCGAAAAGCAGTAGGAGTTTAAGGTCAGGTATCAGAATGGGGGTAGGCTTAATAGCGGCACGTTATCCAAACATACGGGAAAATTGTGCCTAGCCTATTTTTTTTATCCAAGATTTCATCATTTACCTGAGAAACCTGAAAAACCTATAAAAGGAAGAAATAAATTCAATCTATTTAAGATGGCATAAAGCCTTTCCACTAGGGATTATTAGCATTAAAGCTCTTTTCTACATTCGGTAAGGAATGATAGAATGTTTTTTAAGTTTAATTTCTTAAACTCAGATTCGCTTAAAGCGTAAGATCCCAGAGTACGAAAACGTAGTCTGGCAAATGAGGGACAGTTACATATAAGATGGAAGGGATCTTCCACATCTGATTCACAACTACCACATACTGGAGATTCAGCACGCTGAATGTTGTGCATGTGATAGTTGAGTTTACAATGACCGGAGAGTGCTCTGATCAAGATGCTGCAATGAGATTTATTTAAAGTTAATAAGTAACTCGATATGATTGGAGATGGTTTTTCTAAAAATAATTTAGTTTGACGACAAGTGTCCAACTCTTCCCAGTACCGTTCATGCTGGTTAGAGGACCAAGTTTGAATTTGGTTTCTGAACCAACATGGTGATATTGGGACAGCCGGCTCTGGTCCGTAAAATTCCTTTTCCGACCCAGCTCTAGCGAGTTCGTCGGCGCATTCGTTTCCAAAAATTCCCTTATGTCCGGGTACCCATAGAAGGTTTAATCCATTGCCTTCAGCAAGTTCTTCGATTGCTTTCCGGCATGTGATTACCAGTTTTGATCTAGAACTGGAAGCACTGAGAGATTTGATAGCTGCTTGGCTATCTGAACAGAAATAAATTGTTCTGAACATAATCTTCTTTTTAAGTGCAATTTGCACTCCATACATAATAGCATATAGCTCAGCCTGAAAGACTGTACAATATTTTCCTAGAGGTTGAGCATATTCTATGTTCAACTCGTGACAGTAAATTCCTGCACCTGCACGGCCGTTTGATAATGAACCGTCAGTATAGAATACAATATGAGAGGACATTTGGTCCTCTACGAAACCTGATAACCATTCTTGAGGAGAAGGAAATTTGACTTTAAACCCCATGTAGGGAAAACTACTCGAGAGTGTTAAATCGTTTGGCGCTAGATTGAACTTGTTTAATCTAACTAATTCAGGCCACACATTTGTATGACTCGATGATCTTTCGATATTTCCTGACAGCCAGAGACCAACTGCCTGTAGACGAAAAGCACATGAGAAGGCTTCCTGTTTTAGGAACAAGTGTAGAGGTTTGATAGAAAACAGAGCCTCTAGTGCTGCAGTAGGAGTTTAACTACTCTGACGAAGGCTGTGCAGGAGTTGAAGTACGATGCAAAGCAAGTTGTAATCCATTCAAATTGTCCCAAGCGTCGGAGTTTCTCAATTAGTAATCTGTGAGGAACTCGATCATAGGCTTTAGAGTTGAGAAATTAATGTATACTACATCTGCCTGCTGATGTTTTTCGAGTTTTAGCATAGAAAAATAAGTGAATGTCATCAGGTTCGAGGTAGTTAATCGTTTTTCCATGAAACCACGATGTATGTAACTAATTTTTAATGTTTATATGACGGGTAGATAGCATCGTATACTAAGGTCTTGATTACTTTCGTTAAACAGTTAAGAATTTAATAAAAAAATTGCATGATTATGGCGTTTTTATATTAATTTGGTGTAGAACCTTCAAAAGTGGGATTGGTCATTCAGTGTAATAAATTTACTACTACTATCAAAACTTACACTTGCTCAAAAGGTTATGAATATCAGCTTTTTTTCTCTCAAATTTTGACATATTTTGTGCAGGTTTTTCTATGGAGGCCCCTCTCTCCAAAGAATTTCAAACCATTATAGAAATTGACCGTGGCCTGAAAAGGCCTAGAAAGTCAGGGTTTAACATTATTTAACCTCACATTTATACATGATAAAGTCACAAAGAAAATTACTCCATTTTTATTTTGAATAATTTTTATGGGACCCCCATTCCACTTTTTACAAAGGTCATTTATTAAACCAATCATCATTAATTGTCAAATCATGGTTGTGAACAACATTTAATCAAAATCGTTGAACAAATTTCGAGTTATTTACAAATACATGTTGACTTTCTATGGGAGCCCCCAGTTTTCAAAGTACCATGGACGATTTATTAAACTGAATTATCTCATCATATCAAAACTTGTAAATCTCATAAATATCTCAAGAAAATTATATGAATTCTGTCGTTTTTACCGGAATAATGTATGGGAGCCCCCGTTCTACCCGGTGAACATTTTGGTCTGCATATTTCAGTTGTTTCTGAGATATACACACTTTTGTACAATCTGAAAAAATTGTATAGAATATTCTATATGAGCCTGTACGTACCAAAGTGGAGGCAATATACGGACCAAATTCTGCTCACCTTGAAAATATAAAACTTTGTATTGCGTTTTCAACAATTTGATAGCAACTTTGCTTTGCATAAAATCTTAGGATTGTACAACTTACAACTTTCTATTGCCTGCCCTACAATTTGATTACAATTTCCTTTTGCAGGTAGCCTGAGGTTTGTACAACTTTCTTCGCCATGTAATACAATTTTTTGTTACTGTACCCCAAAGCAATTATATTTTTCCCTTATTACGATTTTACTATGAATCGCCTTGAACATTAATACAATAGAATTTAATGTTTACTGCGCAAAAAAAAATTGAACCTTATACAACTTTATGTGTCTCTTTTTCCTCAGTCTCGAACTCACAACGTTCCGATCCCTGTCTTTCGATACTTCCTCGGCGCCATTTCATGTTGATACAAACAAGCAAATTTGTTCATGTACAGTTGAGAGTTCCGTTTAAAAATCAGTTGATCGTATAAAATACCACTGACTGCATCATTTCGGACTTCATATCTATTTATAGATGAGGTTTTTTGAAATACAACTTTGATCTATCTCATAGACGATTCTATAAGAATCAATAATTGTATTCAGCGCTGTGCGATCTTAGCTAGCTATTTACTGTACTGTTAAACAATTTGACAATCTACAGATTGTTTAAATTCCATCATACGATGTTCTTACAATTACTGTACGACCTTTCATGGAAATTATATGTCATCATAGATCGCAAGCATGAAAGATTGCTTAGTTGTACAGTGGGATATAATATTGAGCTTTACACAATTCTACTGCAATTCAAAACAACTTTAGTGATCTTTCTATACGATTAACAAAATATTACCGTATATAATGAACTATACAAACCATAAACGATAAAATATAACTTGGTTTAGCTACAACATGATGTTTATACAATTTAACCTAAACTGGATGCTTATACAATATACAATGAACACTACTTCACGATTTAACCGGATTTTTTTAAGCGCCGACTGTATGTGCCACTTTTTTAATTTTTATATTTTTTTCTTAATTAAAACTGCCTTCATGTTTGAAACAAAATTTGTCAAGGATTTCCAATTTTTGCAATTGTTGTCATAAGATGATTACGATATTACTAAGCATAGGAATTGCATTATTAACAATTATGTACCGATTAAGTTAATCTCAATAAGCGACTTTGAAGGACATGTATAAATAGATTGTTTAAATTACATTATACGATTTTCTCACAATTACTGTACAACCTTGCATGGAAATAATATGTCATCATAGATCGCAAGCATGAAAGATTGCTTAGTTGTACAGTGGAATTTAATATTGAGCTTTACACAATTCTACTACGATTCAAAACAACTTTATTGATCTTTCTATACGATTAACAAAATGTTATCGTATATAATGAACTATACAAACCATAAACGATAAAATATAACTTGGTTTAGCTACAACATGATGTTTATACAATTCCAATTTAAACTGGATATAAATACAATCGAAAATGAACACTGCTTTACGATTTCTGGTTATCTGGGTAAAAAGCGATAGGAGTCATCCTTCAAAACAAATCAACTTCGTGTGTCAAATCTTGATTTTGAAACTCTTTTTTATGAAAATCATATGAAAATCGTTGAGATTTGAAATATTTTGTTGGTTTTGTATGAGAGCCCGTATTCTACAGGATAGGAAACTACTATACAAACTAGCCTTGGTCCAAAAACCCTCCACTAACACATTTCACATCATTTTACCCAGCCGTTTCTAACTGATAGTGTTACAAAAAATCGCCTTCATTTTCATATTAAAATTATTTTTGGAAGCCAAAAAAAAACAGACAAATATTTCACCCTAAGACCGCATCCAGATTAGATTCAAAACAAAAAAGTAGCTGCGGTTCAAACTTTTGCATACAATTCTTAAGGATCAGCTAAAGTAATGTGTACAATGCGTGTTAGACGGTAATATGCCGTCTAAATACATTATTACTGTAAATTTACGAATAAGCCAGCATAAAAAATCAAAACAAAAATAACGTTTTTGGAAGTTTTTGCTCTTAAATTGATTCTTTGAATTAGAACCATTTAAATCATAAAAAATAAAATATTTCAGGCCAAATTATGGTTAACACTTGCGAACCAATCACTCCATGATTGGTTCGATATGATCAACATTGTACAATGAACCAAATGAAAGTTTCCTATGAACAAGTGACAAAATCTCACTAGTTTTGAGGATCTTCTACATTCAAATGAAGATAAGGGTGATGTGGCTTGCAAAACTACTTTATTAAGTGATGTGACCACTTGAAACCTATCCTCCTAGGCCGAAAAAATATACAGAAAAAAAAATAAATTCAAGAACCGTCAAAAACAAATCCGAGTGAAATAACATTTTTGAATAAAGATCTAAAGACATAACAAAAGATATATTTTTGTTCCTTTACTGCACAGCCTATAAAAATCAAATTTGAACAATTTAAAATGGTTATATTTGCATGTTGACAAATTAAACCAATGATTAAAGAAAATACCTACATTTTAATATTTCAGAAATCTCTAACTGAAAAAAAAAACAATTTGAATCAATTCTTTCAAATCTTCCTATCTGAATTTGACCTGAATAGTTGTATTTTACGCAGTACACATCCGAAAGTCAAATTTGCGTTACTTTACATTGAACTTCCTTGGATTACAAGAGAATTGAAGTTGGTACATACTGTCTACTCTAGAAGGGTGGGTTAATGAGTTAAGCGACCTTTGCTCAATTTTTAATAGACTTTTCAAAATTTTCCAAAAGTGCCATATCTTTGTTAAATAATTTAAATTATTTGGATGTTACTTTTTTGACCTATCAGAAAAACTTGACCTTGATTGATTAATTAAATGTCTCATCCTTAAAAAATTGTATGTTCTAAACTGAATCAAATGATAAATAATCGACATTGGACTCAAAACCCTATCTTTCCATTATATCCTTTTTTGAAAACCTAAACATTAGTATAATATCTCGCATCTAACATTAATGGTATATAATGTTTATCCCAAATTCATTCAGCGCCGTTTTACCCGAAGGAGGAAGTTATATATAATCTAAATTTACGTTTTTCTAACACAAATATTCTAAAGTAAGCATTTAAAAAAAAACAATTTGCGATTTAATATGGTACTCCAAAGGGTCTTAACATTAAAAATTTGAGAAACTATATGATTTTTTATCAAACTAAAAAAACAGCAACTGAAAAAATTGTTACTTTTGTTTTAAGTACATTGGAACAAAAGTACTTATCAAATCAGGTTAAAAACAATTTTTTCGTGTTTTATAGAGTGTGTGCAGCAAAACTGAATTCAAGTTTCAACTTATAATCTAAGTAACATAGTTTGAATGATTCCCATAATAGGTAAAATTATAATGGGAATGTTGCTTTTACAGCCTACTCATACACTGCGTACATAACTTTTCAATCAAAAATCATTGTTAAGCATAGTGAATGCCAATAACAGAAGCTTTCAGTTCATGTGTTTGGAAACACAATAATTGATAATATTACATTAACAATATGATACTTGGATAATCTAAGGATTTTGTGTTGAAATTTGAAATAAGTTTTGTTGCAAACACTCTACAAAACACGAAAAAAGTGTTTTTACCTGCTTTGATAAGTTTTTTTTTGTTTCCATGTTGTAAGAAGCGCGGGCTATCTGCATGTGTGAGTGCAATTGTTCGACCATTGTTTATTGATGATGTAAAAAAGAGATTTATAGTCATTATTTCTTTCACAATTTTTTAAAAGAGTCGTTGGTCCACTTTGGTGTCTTGAGATGGAAGTTGCATGATAATTTGAGGCATGGCCGTAGGAACGGGGGGGGGGGGGGGGGGGTTTGGGGGATAACCCCCCCCCCCCATGAGGATCCAAAAAATCAAGCGAGGTATTCTACTCTACACTAAAAATTTTAAATTTTGAACCAAATTATGATAAAAGAATAAGGTAAATCAAGAGTAAGAATCTAGACTAAAAACTAATGCCAAAACCTAAGAAACGCATCCCATGTCCAAAATTCTGCTACATTTATTCAAAAAATTTCTCATTTGTTCGTAGAAGTTCAAGTCTGAATATTAAATTTTTAATTAAATAAAACTCATTACGTAGGTTCTGATTCCATAATTATCATTACCAAAATTGTATTCCTATTTTCGTATTTCGGATTCTGTATCCAGTTCAGGATTCTAGATTGAACCAGGATTTGAACCAGAATTTAAAAGTTTCTTTTAAATCCTGGATCAAGTTTGGTTTTGCATTTCACATCAAATATTCGACAAAATTGAACACAACATTTGCCGTTACTTAAAAAAACTAAATTTGTAAAATTTAGTCCTGGGGTTTTTAAGATATCAAATGCTGAATTTCGGTGTTTCTCATCGTAGATTTTTTCGTGGTCCTTAATGTATTAAGATTGCTTGTCAATTCAATTTTCAGATTTCAAATTTCTAATCAAAATTAATTTTTAAACACTATTCCGCTGAAAGGAATTTGAGTTTTTTGTTTTATCCGTTAAATCAAAATTATATTTAAAAAAATCATCAACAGGATTTGCATTATAGAATTGATACTTTAAGAAAAATATTTTATAGTAAAGAAACATCTTCACCAAAAAATCTACACAAAATTCTACATTTTCCCGGTATATTGTTTAATATTATTTACAAAACATTAACATTAACATTTAATATATTTGAATAACGGGAAGTGATTTGTTAAATTTTCTTGAATGAGATTTCATTTCAGAACATTTGACTTATGCTTTTTAATGGACAATACTAGCGACAAGCAAAATAAAAAAACGAGAAATCTCGTATTTGGTCAAAATACGAGATGTCTCGTATTTGGTCCGAAATGTGTAAATATTGCAATACTTTTTTAAGCCATATTTCATATTGAAATTATTTATTTGGTTCAAGTTTGTAACAAGCAAATTTGATACGAAAATCTGATGATTTTAATCTCTTCCTTAATTTTTGTAGAAAAATTGAACATTTTTCATCAAAGGTTAGAATCTTGAATTTGCAAAATAGTTTGAAATATTGGGCTTGTTTGATTTGAGAAAAGTATAAGTTTTTTTTATGACATGGAAGGTTCTCCTAAAAAAAGCTTATTTTATGTTCAAATCATCTAACTTTGATCTACCAGACTCTTAATAAACATATGAAAAGATTATAACCTTCGATGATAGCAAATGTCGCTCACTTTTTACGTTTAGAACCCATTTTCTAAAGTTACGATTTAATATGAAAACCTTTAATGGAAAAGTACTTAAAAATGAATAATTATATGGTTACAAACATAATTTGTTTTTTTTTGTATTCGTGCATTGTTAGGACAAAAGTCATAGGTAAAATTCAGTCATGCAAACCCCCCCCCCCCATGAGTCTGTTCTTCCTACGGCCCTGATTTGAGGTATACAATGGTTTATTTCGCAGAATAATGCGGACGATACTTTTAGATACCATTTATTCTTATTTACAATTTTTCATGTTAAGGTTTATTACGTTAAATTTTTGAAAATATTTTATTTGAAAAGCTGGTAAAATTCTAATGCGTTTTGTTGTGCTATTTTTGGATTTCCGTTGAATCATAACAGAGTCATGTGGCTTTGAAAAATGGTTTAATTTCATTTGTAAAAAAGTCTAATCAATTCTAACTTTAAAAAATTATATTAGAAATCTAAAAAAATTACCTTTGATTTTAAGTCGTAAAAATGAATCAGTATTAAAATTTTGGAGAAGCTTTAAATCCCTTATTCGCAATTCAGAAATACTATTTGAATTATGAGTAAGATTTTTTATTTCTGGCTATAGATTTATAATAAAAGTACATCAATATTTGTTTCAATAATTTTTTTTAAATATTTATCTGTTTCTTAATTTCGGTTCAGAATTAGCACATTGGAGACGTTTAAATTGTTTTTCGCATTCAAAAGCTGTGTTCATATTCACAATATCATAATCATTACTCCAACATTCTGAAATTTTTCTAGGTTACAAATGTGTTCTACGAAAAAAGTAATCAAATTCAATAGAAAAACTTAAATTTGAGTTTAGAAAATCGGTTGATTGAAAAGTAAGATCAAACGGTTTGTAGCCAAAATTGAATGTAGTTTTTTAAGTAAGAATTTTTTCACAGGAAAATCCGGGGTAACGGTAAAAACTTTCATTAGACCTACTCACATTAATACCCACATTGATGGATAGATATATACTTACTAACTCCAAAAATCATTGTTGAAGCTTAATCTGAAGCCAAACTGTCTAAAGTTGTAAGAGATAGACATTCGAACATCCGTTTCAGGTAAACTGTTTGATAAGCAAATTTTCGAAAGCTGCTTAAAACCGCAATTTTTCAACTTCAAAAGTATCGAGGATTCAAAAGACTTCAACGCACATTGAGCGACAAACCTCACTTTAAAAGCTTTCTTCGATGTATGAAGAAATCGTTCATAGAGTCATTCCTCGAGGCATCTTTTCACACCCTGGTACACACACCCGACGCATTGTTACAATCCTACAGCTTCACGACGGTTCGGGATGTCTGCGTTTCGCGTTGTTTTTCGCGATGTCGAGCTAGTGACTCCTCCTTCGTCATCTGCCATTCGCCCAACCATACAAGTGGATGAGATAATGACAGTAATGTCATCTTGCAATTAAACCCGACGGCTGACTGATCAAAAAGGGAGAAAACAAGCGATTAGGTGCGTATTATGGCATCGTACACATGGCGGGATAATATACATTGTCTTCTTCGGGCGATAATAATAGGTAACTATCTTCTGTTGATGTCGATGGCGCAACAGGAACAACAAGAAGCCAAGTCAGCCCATCTTCAGCTGATCATCAGCCAAGTTCAAAAGGTAAAAACACGTCATTGCGTGTGCCAACCGACAGATACCTAGTCAAGTGGGTAATTGAACGCTATACTTTCCGAAAGATGATCGGAACAGCGATGATTACCGTCGTCATATTATGTGCGTTCATTAGGTGTTGCTAACGATCGGGTTTTGGATTGTGATGATTCTGATGATCGCGCTCAAGATCGGAATCTTCCCAACGGCTGTGATGGAAGGAAGGTTTTTGTTTTGTTTCGTTTTTTTTTGCTTTTGCTTTTGTTATGACGTCGTTCAAGTTCATTGTTCATAATCCACCGTGACGTGAGCACGGATAATTCTTTGAACAACGGGTAACTGGACTTTGGCTTAGATGGAAGTTTAAGAATTTTGATATGGAGCAATCTATGGATGATGTTACGCAATCCATAATTAGGGTAGGGAAATCAAGTCATCAATCATAAACTTTTGTGTGAAATTCTTTTTTAATATTTAAATTGTTTTCACATCGTATCGCGAAATAACCTCACTGTCTTTTCTAGCTAAAACTGCTGAATAAGGTGTAATCATTTCAATTGTTGCATTTTTTTTTCTATGAAGATAATTAATCACTATTCTTGTATATTTTTTCAGACATTTTTACATCACATTGATAAATCAATAATTTGTCAAAATTGTTTCAGTCACCGTAGAAAAAACTAGGAAAAGAGGATTGCAAAATTGGCGAAAATTAAAAATTTTCGCGTGTTTAGATACTCAAAATATGAAACACCTAATTTTGATGACGAATTTTCAAAGTTAGCTGTTTTTCTAACTTTGAATCAATTTGCGATTTCGATACCGACGAGTGAACGGAAATGAATAAACACGCAAGTATTCACGTGGATTTTCTGAATTCACTCACAGGATCTTACCTAGTAAAATCATACTTGGCATACTTGGTTTTCCCAAAACAGATCTAGACCAACATTTGAAAAGGGGAAATCTTTTCAGGTAAAAAATGTATAAACTTTTTTAGCCCAAAAAGAACAATTTCTACACAAATGTGGTTCATGAGAGTTTCGGAAAAATGATTGAATTTTTAAAAGAAAATATTGATTTGTTTCTTTGGAAACCTACAATGAGAAAAATGCACTCTATAAATCAAAGAAGTTGTTTTTAAATTCAAGATTGGAAAGCTACACTGAAAAAATAAATTACATTATTTTCACAAAAAAATCATTAAAAAGGTTTTGTTAGAATTTTTTCCCCTATAATATGCACAAGTTGCCATGTATATACGACTTGTAGGCCTTATTATTACCAGTCTTTCATTGATGAACTCTGAGATGACATTTTCTTGGGAAAATGAGTATTTGTTTATAACATGCATTGTTCTCAGTGTAGGATTTCAAGATATTTTTTGTCAATTTTTTTTTTAAATTCACTCATTTTTCTGGAATTCTCCCGTAGATCACATTTGTGAAGGATTTGTAATTTTAGAGCTAAACTGCCGTAATCTGGCAATCTGACGTATGCGCCAACGAGTAAAATTTTCAGTACGGAGCTTTCTGCAAAAACGTTTTTTCATTGAGCCTCCGAGTAAATTTCAATAATCAAATCTGTACACTATGAGTTTAAACGATGACAAAACATGACCAAATACATAATTTGTGGAAAAAGGTTTATTAACGGAAGTTATGTTACCAACGTCATTTTGTTGTGGAAACAGCTATTATTTTTCACGGTTTCCAAGACCAAATGACGTACATCCATCGTAGCATGCGACAAACCATTTCCAGATATTTTCTTTCACAATCAGTTACATATTCGCGGCTCGTGGAGCTGTATCTGAACCAAAAAAAAATGGAGTTTATAGCTGAGTACGGTAGCATGAGCGAGAGTGAGCCTGAGGACAATCCGGTAATAGAACAGGTGCCTGGACTAACGAAGCGTTTTCTTCAATAGGTTATCCAACTTCCGCGAATGGAACGTTTCAAGGACGTAAAATTTTCAAGCAAATCGTTGCTCTTAATGAGACTTTCGCGCCTCTTGGAGGGAGAAAGAACGGAGTAGTCCACGCTGTTCTGTGGAATGAAACCATAAGCGGCAGGAAAGCAATGGATTTGGTGAGTGTTTTCACGAAACAACACGAGTTTTGTATTGGCTAGACAATTGCTCTAGCCAAAACAAAAACTGGAATTTGAAGATTCATATAATATTGTTAGTAAACTCACAGCTCATCAAAACTGATAAGGTCACCTTCACATATTTGGAAACACAACATACCTTTATGTCGGCTGATGCATTCTATGCGGCGGTCGAGCGAAGCATGAGGAAATATCAGTCAGGGGAACTCTACACGTTCTCGGACTTTGTTGAGTGTGTAAAGCAGTCTAATGTTGAAATGAAACCATTTTTAACCGTAATGAGCTGCAGCGACTTCTTTCAACCCAGCATTCAGATGAAACAAACTGTTCTGAGCAAACAGAAACCCCGCCCGAACATGTGCGACGTGAAACAGGTCCGAATCACGCGAGGATGTTTCGACTTCAGTTACAAGACACGTTTTGGAGGAGAATTCTGGAAAGTTAAACTATCTACTCAATCGCAGTTGAGAGAAGTACAAAAGCCAACATTCAGTCTTCAATCAACTGTCCTATTCAATAGCTTGGATAGAGGTATCGAAAAGTCAAGAAAGATAATATCATTCTAGTCTACAATTTTGAAATAAATTAGAAATAAATCGGTTATATCATTCTTTCTTTATAATAAACGTATACCTTATGAATTTAAATCAAAAATCTAATAATCCAACCAGCTTGTCAATATTTTCACATATTATCTTATCATCAGGTTAGATAGATGAAGTCTTTGCAGTTTCTTGCAAAAAGAAAGTCCGCACTAAAACGCGTCATATATTATGCAAAAAAATATGAAACACAAGGACTTAATTAAGACCCAAACCCACCTCCTTCCGCCCTTCTCAACCTCCTCGTGAATAGGCAAAGCCATTGACACCTTTTTAAATTAATAATCATTTTACAAGTATAATGGTATAAAGGTTTTGTCCCTCATTTCTATTAGTCCTGAAGCTGCCACTAGTAATTTACTAGTAATTTTAATCCGTAGAACTAAAGAATTAGACAAAGACAGTCTTTTATTATGGTCCTTATACTCACTGTTACTTTGAGACGTAATCAAAGTGTTGCAAACATATTTTTTCATTAAACTTACGTCACTTAGAGTAGAAATGGCGCATACGTCGTTTTGTTTTCATAATGCTATGTTGGTATTTTTTGACATTTCTGAATATATTAGGTGAATTAGGTCGAGTTTAGTATCTTCTGTCGTTCAAATGCAAAAAACACAAATCGGTAATGTTGGCGCATACGTCAGTTTGCCAGATTACGGCAGTAAAATTTTATAAATATTTGGCCTGAAAAGATTTTCCCTCAAAACCAGTGCAAAGGTGATTTTCGGAATAAGATTCTTTGCCGGATCGGCATTAACAAGCTTTCTCATCGCTCTTATTGTCCTCCTAGCTTAACCGCATTGCATTTGTCTGAGAGAGACAAATTAAACATATCCCATCACAAGACAAAGGAGGATGAAAACAACCAGCCAGCAAGGATATTATCGAATCATCCCATCCCATTCCCATCAAATTCTTATCCCATTTCCATCTCATTCCCATCAAAGACAAAGCAGGATGAAAAAAAGGAACAGCAGACGACCAACGCAGTGCTTTTTTTAGGTGATAGAGCGTGGCAGAAAGACTATGCCGAAAAATCCTCATTTACTAAATGACTCAGTTTTCGGAATGGCAAGTCGAAATATGAATCTTGCGTGGGGTTCGATTCTTACTTTCTTTTTTTATTTTGGGATAAATTATTCAACACGATGCAAATTCGGTAAAATGTTTTTCTTGTTTCGTTTGAATGTAGTGGTCATGCGTCATTTTGCTTGGGAGTTAAATTAACTTTCCAATCCTCTTTTTAAAATTTTTCTTCTGTGACTGAATCAGTTTTGACGGTTCAGTGATTGAAAAGTACGATTTTATACTACTTTTTTACATTGTTTTGGTCATAATGGCAGTGAAGTCGCCAGAATTTTTCAGTATCTATCCGGACAAATTCGGGCTATTTTATCTAAAAACCTACCAAAATGCGGGCATTTGATATCAAAATTGTCGACAAGAAATTCGATTAATATCCGGGAAAATTCGGTCAATATCCAGGAACTACTCAACAAAATCAAGAAGAAAAAAATATAAAAAAAACAAGTTTTCTATCGAAACTTATCAGAAGATTTTAAATCATATTTTAAGCTTTCACAATACTTTTCATGATTATTTTCATAAAAATTGCTCACAAAATCTCTTTTTGGATGCCCAAATAAAAATATTTTACAATTCCATTTTTTTGTTCGATGTGGCAAAAAAGTGATTAAATCCGGGCAAAATCTGCGAATTTTACAATGAAACCGGCCAACCGGGCCGGAACGAATTTTCCCAAAATTTTGAATTAAATATTTGGGAAACCCAGATCAAACTGGGAAATTTGGCAAGCTTAACCATGAAGCACTAAGTGAAACTATTTAAGCTGGTCTGGAGTCTTTCTTAGAAAACAAGCTTCTCGAATATTGTCTAGGTAACATATTTTGTTACATTACGAGATTTTCAAAACTATGAATTCTGTACAAATCTGTTTAGAAATAAGATCGATATTGCGGTTTTAGAAAGAAGTGTTAAATTTACACTAAAAAATCTTTAACGATTGAAAAAATCTGGGAATAACATGAAAGTTTAAACTTGTAAAAGGATGGCTCTAAGTTATATAGAGGTATTTGAAAGCTCAAATTCCACTGCTCTCACGCTCTAACTTTAGTCGTTTTATCAAGATATTTTTTTTGCAAAATTTCACTTTGATTGGACATCTTTAAGGTGACCCTCAAACGCCTTGAAGTTGAAAAATTTATGAAAAACAGTTAAAAATTTCCATAAAAAATTCAAAAATAATTCTGGCAACACTGTAAATTCCTTGAAATTAGTTTTGAGTGAAGATTTTAACCTTTGGAATAACTCTCGAGAAGACAATAATTAGTTTTGGTCAAAGCAAAAATAAGTTATAGACCTTTTTGTGTATATTTTTCCATACATTTTCTATAGGGATGTATGGGAAAAATTAAATAATAGTATCTGTCACTTTTTTCACTTGGGTTTATATTTTTTTTACTTTCTCTACAACGAATTTATATTCGGCAAATCAGTCCAGTTTCTTATCAAATTTTATTTTAATCCTACGTTTCGGTGTCGTATAATACCTTCATCAGGGATCCTACAATTTGTGTTTGTAGTTGGGTAATTGTCATCCAATAAAAGTTAAGGATAGTAAGGAGCAAAAATAGCAGATCTTGTTTTAAAATGTATCTACCCCAGTACTTTATTGTTTTTAAAATAAAGTTGGCACAATTTCTTCTGATAAGTAATGTTCTTTTAATCACAGGATCAGCACCCCAGCAAACATTTTTGTAGCTATATTTATGTGCTATTTTGCTATACGTTCCATATACGTTGTAGATTGCGTTTGAAAGTTGAAAAAACAGCGTTTACCCACCAAAGTGGAGGCAATATACAAACAAAATTACATTTCTTTCTAAAACGACGTAATATGGATCCCATGGCGACGAGGGTGTTAAACTGACTTCGGACGACATTTTATACGATCTTTTCACTATGCAGTTGGAATTGCGATTTGCAACACCATTTTAAACGACTTAAGTTATCATTTCTGATACGATTTCATGTTTGCTGGGATTCAAAGCTCTCTTGATAGCTTTTGAGAAAAAAAATTTTTTTTTTTAACTTTAGCATCAGTGCATCAACTAGGGTAACGCACTTGTTTTGGACCATCTTGCCTAGCTCCTTTATAAAGCAATTAATCATGAAATTTTTTAGGAAATATTGTTGAAGTCCGGTTGCTAAATATATTGTACTAAATTTTGTCATGGTTAGTTTGCTTTATAAGATAGCTAGAAAAGGTGGTCCAAAACAAGTCCGTTACCTCATATGGGTTTCTGCAATTGAGACGAACATTTTAAATTATTATTTTAAGTAGTTGTTCGATTAACATTTCATCTGATTCAAATTTTACAAGCAATCCAATCATAATCCCTTTTCATAGGAATTTTGATGTGGAACATCATCTACGCGAGTTTCCCACGTGAACTATCGATTTCGATAATTGAACCAGACCGAAAAGTGCAACAGGTGAGTTTTCATCCAGAGTGAATCTATTTCAAAACCGCGTCCCAGAACCAATCAATTAATCATAACCGAAAAGGGGAGGTCCAAAATGCAAATAAAAAACTTTCGGTTGATCATGTTTCGAATCTTTTTTAGACCCTCATCAAATTGGAAATCTATGGGTCTAAAATACCAGAAGCTGGCTCTGGCTATGGGCATTCGATTCAAGTTATGTGCACCCGGATGAAAAATGAGCCGCTTTTTAAGACTCTTTTCCGGTCATTTGTTTTATGTGTATTTTGATCTTTTTCTTTTTACTGGCATCCATAATTTATATTGGAGCAAAACCGGGCATGTTTCACCACACACCGCTATGGGGAAAACACTTTCCGTTTCGATGGGTCTCGGTTCGGTATGCTGAAGGTTTAAATTTTTACAATTTAGCGCTGCATATCTGTCAGTTTAGTTTGTTTTATCTTCTTGGTCGACGCGGGTTTTATTTATACAGCCAACGGGTTCGGTGACAAATCGACTGCGATATGCTTATTCATCGTTTTGAATACTTTTTTTTGGCTCATTTCGGCCTTTATAAAAAATGAGAATCACAAAAAGTAGCCTGGATCGTTGTTTTGTGTGTGACTGAAAAACTAACACGAGTCAGGCTCATTACTACGAATCAAAAAGTTGTATAACATCGATTATATTATTTTAAGAAAAAAAAAAAATAAATAAAATAGTGGTTTCATCATCAATTGCAGATCATCACGTTTCGTTTCCGGAATAAAATTGCGGCAGAGGTCAAGAAACGGAAATGGGAAAAATTGAAAGTTAACTTATCGATGAAGCGCCTCTTAAGAAATATCTTCTCACGTAGACATAATTTTCACCTCGTGCCACCCACACCCAGCTCGTTCATCCATCTGAGTATAGTTCACTAAACTTGACGATATCGCTATTGAAATTGAAGAAGAAGATTCACACATATCGGCGGAGACATGGCTGGAGAATCCATAGAAAAGCAAAAGGCGTTTTCTTTCCTCAACCATCTTCGGGTCTCCATATCGTGCCATCGACATCAATCAACCGCACCATTTCGCCGATCGTCCGTCATGGCTCAACAATTTCCCTCTCAATCGACAACTACCAGTCGTTACAGACTTTGCAAAGTGCTTCTCTGCCATCAGTACTTACTTTGGTAAATACTAAATAGTAATATGTGGCGATTGATTTCTTTCCGAGAAGTTCCGCAGACGAATGCCTATGTAGGAGTTGCATGGCTTGCAGGTCATTGGACGACTTCCAGTGTCCAATGGGTTGGAGACTAGAAAAGCGTCTTGAGGATACTTCCTAAGGCTTGAGTAAGATGTGTGGTCAATTGAAGTGGCGCTGTATTGGAAAGCAGGAAAATTGAGATTCACTCTCGCTTTTATATGGTTGATATTTTATGACTAGGCGATGAATTTTTGATTTGATTAATGCATTAGATTTTACCTTAGAAGAAGATTTCCAATACTAACTGTTCTGAATAGGAAACATAAGTAGGTATAACATTACAGACAGAAATGGAAACCTTCTGGTGATTTTTTTCGCATAAGTTTCGTTTGTTATCCAGTGGGAGGAGTAAGCCATGATTTTTTGGCATCGCACGCGTATTTGTTTTCGTCCATGATTTTTTTTTTAAATTAAATTTCAATAAAACTAGAAATATTAAAATTAAACAGTGTAAAATGATAGATTAAGTGACTGGTGGTTGTTTCCGGAGTGGTTCGTACTTTGTTTCGGCATGCTGAATCCTGGTTGGGGGAGTTCAGAAGGAATTTTAAAGTCAGCTGCTCCGGACTAGAGGAAAAGTTTTCTGACGAGAACTCCCAAGACTTATTTGGTGAGATCAAACCTTTTCTATTACATTAAACGTTATTTTGCGAATACACAGTGTCATTAGATTAGTGTAGCTATTTTAAAATTATGCTGTAGGTATTTAAGTAATCCATATGAAGCGTTTGGTAGGGAACTCCACGCTTTATTCCTCCCCTTGCTCCAGAATCTCTTGCGGTAATTACCACATGGTTGGCCTGGCCGTAGTTATCTCTGCAATGCATGTTTTATGTAACAGAGATAACGTTGAAAAGAAAAATGAAGGACGCAAGTCATTTCATTTTCCAGGATGCTTACACGTTTTGGCTATGTTGGTAAAAGAAGAAGAAGAAGAAGAAGAAGAAGAAGAAGATAAGTTTCGTTTGTTATCCAGTGTAATTTCAGTTTTTTTTTACAAAATGAATAACTCCAAAACTGAGCACTGAATTTGTTACCTAATTAGACCACAATAAGCCCAAATAACCTAGATCAACTTTTTATGCAACTCAGACAAATAAAATTTCATTGCAGGCTGAATTGAAAACGATTAGTCTTCAAAACTTTATCGAGAAACATTGAAAATAGTCACAATTTGGAGTGAAAGGCAAAAACAGTTGAAGAAAATAGAAGAATATTGTTTTTTTTTTTCTAGAAATTCAGAGAAAGCTAAAAACCAAATTTTCTGGTATCTACATAAAAGTACGACCCTGAAAAACTAAGGTGCTTTTATTTATATACTTGCAGACCCGGTGTGCTTTTTCTATACGAACATAAACACATACAGGATCTCAATGAAACTTGATGTTTCCCCGAAGAGATTCCTTTTTCTTAACTCTAAGCGTACATCTTTCGAGGATATGATGGCTAGCATATTACAAATGCTAAAACCACCGACCTACAGAAAGTGTACCATGGTTGTCGTGACCGGGAATCGATCTCATGCTCGCTGGCTTAGAAGACTTGAAGGCTATCCTCTGGGCCACGGGCTGCAGCTCACCCTACCTAGCTTTGCTACCCCTCCAAAAAAAAAGTTTGTTGTATTATTTTGATTGAATGACACTTTCTTTTTTATAAAGTTTATAAATTATTCGGATTTGAGTTTGTTGATAATATGTTTGTAATATTTGTTGTTATGAAAGTTATCGTTCGTTAAAATGGGAAGGGTTTGTCAATACAACATGTAATCTACTATTATCAAAACTCATCTGTCAATGAAATGAATGATCATGTCAAAATGCCTATGTTTGTAAATATTTAACAAAAATCTTTCGAAAATTGTTCGAATTTAGACATTCTCGAATTCAGACAGTTGTGAATGATGTGAAACAAAGTGGAATTTGAAATCAGAACATGCGCAATGAACTACCCAGACAACCAGAAGTCGTATATTATTTTACAGATTTTAAAGTATTTATTTATTTCGTCAATCATTAGTAGACACATACATTGTTGGTTTTGCTTAAAACTATACAAAAATATAAAAATAATTATGTTTGTGAGTCAATTATGGCAATGACTTAAAATACTCTTTGAGTTTATGCCGAGATGTTGTAAAGTCAATGGCTTCACAGTGTTGATTATAATAGTTCATCATGCTGTTGATTGGTCCAGTTTTTGCGTATTCTGTGCGATGGTGATTGAGAGCAAATATATTACGGTTTCGAAGTCGTCTTGTTGGCGCGTAAAAATTTAATTTGGAAAGTAGTTCTGCTGTATCAACTCTCTGCGAAACAATATCGTTTACAAAAGAAATCATTGCATACTCTCGCCGTTTTCTTAGTGTTTGGATGTCGATTAACATGCAGCGAGCCTCATATGATGGAAGACGGTGTGATGCCCAACCTAGCTTACGAAGAGCATATAACAGAAATTGTTTTTGTATTGATTCTATTCTTTCTGAATGATGAATACCTGGGCGAGGAGACCACACAATGCTACAATATTCCAGAACTGACTTCACATAGGCAACATATAGAGTTTTGATGGTATACGGGTCTTTGAAGTTATAGCAGAAACGCTTTATAAACCCTAACATGCTATTCGCCTTATGTATAATAGTGTTATAGTGGTCAATAAAAGTAAGTTTGGAATCCAGGATAATTCCTAAATCTCTCACTTTCTTACATCTTTCTACATCCTGGTTTCCTAGTGTAATTACAATATTTGGAGATGAAAGTTTTCGGCTAAATGATATTGAGTTACATTTTTTAACATTTAATTCGAGTAAACTTTTCTTACACCAGGTGTAGAAAATGTCTATTTCATTCTGGAACAAATTCATATCTTCATGGTTTTTTATTTCTAAATATAGCTTCATGTCATCGGCGTATATGAGTATTTTAAGATTTTTAAGGATGAAGGTAATGTCGTTTACGTACAAGATAAAAAGAAGTGGTCCTAAATGTGAGCCTTGTGGAACACCTGAAGTGACTTGAATCGGATTTGACTTCTTTCCATTAAATTTAATTATTTGATGTCTATTTGTTAAAAAGAAGTCCCAAATCAACTCCAATTTTTTGCAGCTTATAAAGAAGCATCGGTATATCTATACGATCAAAAGCTTTGCTAAAGTCTGTATACAAAGCCTCAACGTGATTTCCATTATCCATTGCATTTAATGAATAATCTACAGATTCAAGTAAATTTGTAGAAGTTGATCGACCTTTGAAAAATCCATGCTGTTTGGCTGTTATTCGGTTTTTGATCTGAAGGAAAAACTTTTCATTCACAATTGCTTCAAAAAGCTTGGGAATGCAAGAGATAATAGCAATTCCACGATAATTACGTACATCAGCTTTCCGCCCAGATTTAAAAATAGGAACCAGAAATGAACTTTTCCATACTTTGGGAAAAATTCCTGTTTTTAGTGACATATTAAACAGCTGAAACAAAGGGTATGTAAGTTCATTGGCAAGGTTCTTTATAAATACTGGAGGAATTCCATCTGGTCCAGGTCCCTTTGAGGGATCTAAATTTTTCAAACCCTTCAAGATATCCTGTTCATGAAGGTAATTGATTCCAATATAACTAGGATATTCTGGATAAAATGCAAAATAATCACGGTCGCGATTTTCTTCCGATTAAGTGGAATAGATTTCTTGGAAGAAATTTGCAAAAAGATTGCAGATTTCTTCTGAGTTATCACCAACATGTTCATCAAGTTGCATTATTGATGGAAAATTGTCTGATTTAAGTGTTGTTTTAACGTAATTAAAGAAGTTCTTTGGGCAGGACTTAATTTCAAGCTCGGTTTTTGCATTGAACTCTTCAAATGCATTATTGATAGCTGAGTTCAATTGATCGCATATTTTCAAATAATTTGCTAGGTTTTCACAGCTTTTGTACTTTCGGTACGTTTTATGTGCTTTCTGTTTGCGATTTTTTAAGTTTTTTATATGTTGATTAAACCAAATTGGATGTTTAGTATTTCTATGGCGTCGTTTTTTCTTTAATGGAATGTCTTCTGAAATGATTTTGTTCAGAATATGATAAAAAGCACTAACCGATGATTCGACATTTCCTACATCTCTAAAAATGTGTGTTTTTTGTGCCAATTTACACAGGTAAGTTTATTATTTATTTTTGCATAGTTTGCATGTTTGTATTCGAGAACTTCTTCATACTCGCAGTCATTGGGTCTATTGTATTTATGTATAAAAAGGTTTAGGCCTAATTTGGCAATTTCGTCAAATATGTAATGCAAAGTATTGTTTTCCCCAATGACTGGGAGTAGGATACTTTCATTTTCAGTATAAGTATTCTATAAGTATTTTTTCTGCGCAATTTAAAAAATTTTCATATGAGCTTTTATTAGCATTATGTGGTGGAAAATACACACAGGCCAAAATGTGTGTTTCACCTTCAATAAGAGATTTAACCCAAATATGTTCAAATTCATTAAATTTTGAAGTAGCAATTATCTCGGAATTAAAATTTAAAGAAATGGCTATGAGAACTCCACCGCCTGACTTCTTCTCAGACTCTTGAAGGTTCCTGTCGTCCCTAAATACACTAAACATACTTCCGAAGATCTCTTCACTTTTAACGCTTTCGTCCCAGTTTGTTTCAGTTGCCAAAATAGCTGTGAAAGACGAACCAAGTAAATTATTTTTGATTTGTTTAATTTTGGCGGGACCTTTCATGCGATTGAAATTTTGACAGTAAATTAAAACTTCAGTCGATTTCGCGAAAGTTTAGAGATATTTGGATGTATGTTGTCTAATAATTGATTTTTTACCTCTTTCTCTTCGAAAGGAGTCCTTATTTCCGAAAACTCGGATTGTAAAATTTATCGCTGCTCTCTCTGGTACGCTGAAGGTATTGGATCCGGTGTGTATGGAGATGCCTTCGATACGACTCCAAATCATCAGAAGCCGCCTTTTCTGTTTATCGTACAGAATGTTATTTAAACTTATTTTCGTATATCGGCACCTACAATGTGCGGCCCATGTATATTATTTATCATATTTAAAAACATTGCATGACTTTATTTCGACAATACAATCCAAATCAAGAATATGTGTGCTAATGTACCTATATGGCCTCCAAAACGATACGTATATACTGGTTTTGCTGCATTATATACGATATGTTCACACGTATATTTGCACGTATATTTGTTTTGCAAATTCGAAATACCCACCAAATGGTTGTCTGGGTACCCTAAACTTGTTATTGTGAGTGTGTTTGTTTTATCTAGCAACAAATTTGCTACAGATAATGTTTGACAAAATGCGAAAAAAGCATTAGCGGTTGAGAATGGTTATGAAGAACAAAGTAAAAAATACCATGAAAGCAATATTTTGAGAATTCAAGAAAAATCTCATTTTATTTATTATTTTTAGTTTCTAGCTTAACAAAGTTTGTACGGGATCAGCTAGTAGGGTGATTGCCAATCATTGCACAGCTAAGCATATGATTTTGGGTTTTTAAGCAGCATTTTAGTCATTTCAACCTAATTCGCTCGATTCGTTTTGTACTCAAGAATTGAAGTTTTCTCCAACAGTGCGTATCTTAAAAGAATCTTAAAGAGCTGATAATGGTTAAGAAAGTCTTTTATGAGGACTTCCAGTTCAAATACAATCCAATTTTTAAACAGCTCCCATTAAAGCCGTCCAATGCACAAAAGGAAATTTGGACTGAAAATCCGAAAATATCTAAGCAGTCGGATTGAAAGCCTGCACGAGCATTTAGATTTCGTGAAATTCTTTCGGAAATTCAAATATGCCGTCGGTATTGACCGAAACCGTCAGAGTAGAGTGTTTTTTGACCTTATTTACCCAGTAAAAAACTCTTTTCTTTATAGGTCCTATCATCATAAAATTTCAAGTCATTGAAATTCCATAAATCTAGCTACAGGTTTTTTCAACATTTAAATTATTTTTATAGAGACTAGGGTAACGGACTTATTTTGGACCAGTGGACCAAATTTAGACTACCTTGTCTAGCTGGAGGCCGGGCTATCTGAGGTAATGGGTGGACAGAAGAGCAGCGAACACTGGACTCCTAAACGTTGGACAAAAACTAAATTGACAATAACAACGGACAGATAAGTGAGTCTACACACTACATTTTATGTTAACAATGCTCATCTAATGTTTAAAAAAAAATAAACTTCCAGTTCCCTTGAGAAAGACCACCAAAAATGGTCGAAACGTCGGGCATTTAAAAAACTAAGTTGTTTGATTGAATCCCTAGACCGAAAAATAGCCAATATTACAATAAAACACCAATAACATTCGAAAATATAAAAATAAATCACGTTATTAGAAAAACTTCATGAAAAAAATCATAATATTAGCATAAATTTTATTTCTTGGCAAATTTATGGTAGTTTTAAGCGGTAAAATAAAGAATAATTTATTTACTGCGTTAAACTAATATAATTGAGCCAATCTAATAAATTTAATGCATGTATGAGGCACTTGGAGCCAAAGGGGTGTAAGTCCATAAAAGCTTATTTCGAGAAAACACGCTTTTAAACTGATGTGTTTGACCATTTTTCATATATTTTTCGAGAATTTGTAATTTTTATCGAATGTAAAAGTATGTAAAAAAGAATCTATAATCCGAAGAAATCATCAAATATCACAGTATTAAATAACCATGTACACTTACAAGTTTTAAGCTGCAAATAATTGGAACAAGTTATTCCTACTAAATTTACATGACTTATGATGTAATGTAAATTCCCGAAAAGAATAAAATGCCATTGTGAATTTACATGACAATAACAATGAAACCGTTCCTGCTTATTATTTCTTTCTAGTTTTTGAATCATAATCTATCAACTGCTAGCCATCAGCCTTATAACAAAGCATGACATGATTAAATAGATATTCATAATGTTCATGTTTACTCGAAATCCGCAAGCTCCAGATTTGAAACAGCATTTTCTTTGCGCATCAAATCGAACTTGCTGCTTACCGGTCGGCCGTTCGGTGTTTGTTTGTGAAACGATCCTGCTACAGGGTGTATCTGAATTTTCGTTTGAGTTTCGTCAATACTTTTTGGATGGATGATGTTGAAAAAAAATTGTCATTACTTTTCAAAAAACTAAGCCCTAAGTTTTTGTTTGTTATATCAGACTTGTTATTTGTTCGTTGTATATTGAAATGTTTTTTGCAAAATGATGGAATGTTAGAAAGGAAAGGGGTAATGAAACTTGCAGAGGTCGGCATTAAAACGCCATTCGCTAGTAAGTTCGCTACATTTTTTGTATATTTATTTTTTAACTTTATTTTTGGAGAACTTACGACTAAAGAACTCCATCACCTTATGGAAAACATTTATCAGCACTACTGCTTGAATAATGAAATAATGAATGAAACTTAGTGGAGTTGGTTTCTTCGTTATTTCACCAGAAATCCCGCAAGATTTCATTTCAACCTTATCGGCTAGAGTTATTCTTATATAAAAAAATATTTAAAATTAGGGGCAAGAGGTGAACTGTACCTTTGAACAAAATATCTTTTCTATCCAATAATGTACAAACTTTTATCGAGTAATAAACTATACATAAGTTTTTTTTTAAAAAAGCAACAAAAATATGTTTTTTATGAACAATTTTAAAAGGATTTTACTTTTTTACATTTATGAATATTTGCAAACAATAAGACACACCCTGTGCGCGACTGCAACGTGTTCGATTCCAAACATTGTTTCATGCAAAATTCATGTAAAATTACAACAAATTGACACGAATGAGGAAACGCATGGTTTTTTTCAGGGCTGCGTTGTAGTATACAACACATCTGACCGAATTTTACATGAAATAAAATATTACATGAAATGTAAAGCTCAGTATTTTTTCTGTGTAGTTTGAAATGTGATTAATCGTTTCGCATCGCTTAACTCAAAATCGACCATTTTGTCACTTATACCCCTTTGACTCTGAGAGCCTCATACACAGTAAGCGCGTTCTCTCAAAAATCGACAGAGAATTGAAAAAAATGAGTTCTGGGTATTCCGACTTAGGGAAAAACGGTTATATTTCGGCGACACTCGCGCAAGCCGGAGCCGATATTTCTTCTTATTTGACTTGGGAGCATTGTTCTGAAGAACTTAACTGGGCCGACGGGCGACGGCTGCTCGTTTGATATTATTCATATTCTTACCTCCCCGGTTTACTCGTTTCGAATCAGAGTATTTGGATTATAGGGTACCGTAATCATGTGTGAACGTACCCCCACGCCGGGCATGATGACGTAGTTGTTATGAGATTCTTCATACATTCCATAGGAATAAAAAATAAATCTACGTTTTTCGTCATTTGCATACAAAAGTTCAGTAATTAGTGTTAAAGAACTAAAGTTAGTGTTAAAACAATTGATTACAGTATGAAATGTATTGAATAAAGAGCTTGGAATCATTCCAAAACTCGAATACGAAAATAGTTACGATAAAAGATGATTTATCGATTTCATATTTTACTGTTAACGAACTCAAAATTTGCGTTTTAAATGATTCATTAGAACTATTAAATGTGTCCTCATGCGATATTTTCCATTTTTAAGCTAAGAATTTGCTCAGAAATTATTCCGAGTAATAACAATTTCCCCGAATAAAAAGCCTCTCCCCTAGCTATTTTTTTCTTTTTTTAATAATGAACCAATGTAATTCTAGTGCCTATTAAGCCAGCAAGTCTCAGATCATTCGATAACATCTTTGTCTCCTATGCCAACTCTCTTGAGATCGAATTTTGATAATCGAATAACACGGTAGATTAGAGATTATAACAGTTTAAGATATAAGCAAATCATATCTTGAAGTTAATTGTTCAAAGTTTAGGAACCAAGATAAGTGCACGCTCTTGATAAATAGCACAATTCCACAAAATTAAAAAAAAAATCCTATGTTTTTGAGATAACTTTTGAAAACTGGAAAAATTCTTTGAAAAATTTGTGCGCTTTTTTTTGCAAGAAACATTACAAATATTTTGAAAATATCTACACAATAATCAACATTCTCGGAAACCACGATTGATTTTGATTTCTAAGAAAAAAGTAATGGAAGTTTTCATTTCGTTATTTTTTTTCTTAAACGCAAAAAAAGGGAATATTGACGAAATTTTAAGAAAATTTTTAAATGAAATTGAATTTTTTATATTTAAAAACACAAAAAATCAAATCGTTTCGTAGTCTTCAACAAAGCTGTAAAATGAGTTATTATCTTTAATATCAAATAGGTACACAATGACTATCTTGAATGATGTCATAAATAGTTGTTATCTTATTTATTCCAAATTTTAAAAATTATAGAAAATATTTTTTTCTCAACGTTGTATTTCTGAAACAAGAACATCCAGGCAAGATCTGGATCCATGAATGTAGTAGTATTCAGTATAAAGATTTAAGTAGTAAAAAAAATACTAAATGGTAAAAGTTTTTAGAGTGAATAACACAATAAAGTCGCAGTGGGCAGAAAATATCATGTTTCCAAATTACGATATCAGCTAAATAGTAATTTTTCAATATTCTTTCAATAAAAATGGTATTGAAAGCTTCGAAAAAAAATCGGTATTTATACCGATTTTTTGAATTTTTATACCGAATACAGATTTTTTCGGACTTGAAAATACCGATTTTAATGTGGCATCACTGATTGTCAGTTCCTGACGTACCCTCGTGTGGTGCGGTCGGGCGATAACGGGCGGTAAATTTTTAACGAAGGATTTTAAGGTGTTGAGAAAGTTTAGTGTTATGTGAAGTGTAGTGTAGTGTAGTGAGAAAATGTAAGACATCGCCAATAATATATTATGTATTACTATGATTTTGTGTGAATTAAAATAAATATTAAATGAAATAGTGACTAAAAAACTATTTTTTGGATTTTACCAGAAACGAACGGTTTAAATTCGCATTTGCATTCGCATGAACAGTCACCAACTCTCCGTTTTATGAACTTACAGTAGTACGGAATTGTAACATCTTCGCTTTCGGGATTGTGGTGCGCTTCCTGAGTTAAAATTCCGAAAGAAGCTAGATCTCCCATTTCGTTGCCTCAGACTATGAAATCTTTTAAAAGCGATTTTAACGGTTGTAGCCAAAATCGAATCTTGCTATACTCGAACGGGCTCTGTAGTAATTTAACCGAAATAATTGACTGCTTCTTGCTGCAAAAATTGGATAAAGTTGAGAAAGATTTTTTACTATCGATAGAAGTTGATTTGCTAGAGTTCAGGTTATTCACCAAATATAGTAAATTTTCAGATAACTGCACCGCTGCACTTATGTTTCAAATAGTGTCATTTCTCTGTCAATGATTTTTCTACTATTCACAGTGTGCGAAACAAAAGTTCTAAATGATGAATATTGCTAAACAGAGCATTCCATTTTTTCTTGAAGTGTTTATTTACTGATATTATTGCGTTTTACATATTCGTTGTTTTTCACTTGTAACACAAGGTTTTCTCATCACCCTTTTTTAATTCATATTTGTTTTGTTGATGTCCATGTTTAAACAATCTTTTGAAGAAAAATGCAGCCTAACCATACATCAAAGTAGAACAATAATTTTTGTTACTGACTATGACCTATTTTTCCAATTAAGGTAGACTAATTTAAAAAAAAAATTCGATTTATTATGTTTGGGAATTCCCGGGATTTTCCATTGTTTCCCGGGATTCGGGAATTCCCAAAATTGTTTGATTCCTGGAATTTTCGGGATGGACACTTTAAATATATAAACGGCCTTAAAATACCATTTCCATTGAAGTGGGATTATTTGTTATGAATTTGTCACTCCTGTAGCATTTAATAAATCATCATGAAACATTCACATCATATAGAAATGTTCCCCAACAACATTTCAGCTGAAAACATTTTCGGTAAAATTCAGTTTCACAGCTTAAGTTATTAAGTAATATATGTAGTTATGACTGTTTTTTTCTGGATAATAAAGTCCAAATACCACTTCGCTCAGATATCTCTAAGTCTACGGTAGATTAGAATTTTTGAGAAAATTTCACGTAAGATAAGAGGTATTTCAGGTCTTGAGCACAATTTTTTTCCCTGGGCAATGTTTTGATAATTTTTTCATCAAAATCAATCAGGTTGATGTTGAGTTGAAATAGATGAAACAGGTTATCTCGAAGTTTGAGTGAAACAATGGTTTTGTATATCAATCTTTAGATTCCATGCATAAAACTTTTGGGTCAGAATGAAAAGCTTCATAATAAATTTGATTGAAAAGGAGTCCCTCAAAGCCAAAGCAATTGAAGTGCCTTAAGGCTTCTTTTACACTCTTGAGACATTGCAAGTTAATCGACTTTCGTTACATACATTCATTCAAAATCTTGGTGTTAAATTTGTCTAACGAACGTTTCATAAAGAAACCTGATACGGTTTTTTGTTTTGCTTTTACGTTTAACCTTTTTTGCCCTTGAAGGAATCTTAAAATTTTGGTTAACAATTAGCACAAAGACAGCGTGGAAATTTTGTCGAAATCTGTGATTAAATTTAGGATATAATAGCTCAATATCTGTAAAGAAATAGAAGCAACTGAAATGATCTTCAAAAAATTTATAGCAAAATATATTGTTAAAAGCATTCCAATTTTATTGATTCAATATTATTTTTTCAAAAAATTAGAAAGACGGCTGAAATATTGACAATTTTAGTCAATTTGTGCAAAAATGAGCCAGAGGACAGCGACAGGATCACCTTATATACTATGTACTTCGTTTTAACATTACAACTTTGAAACATGGAAAATTTTCCAAAGTTTAAATGTGGTATAATATAACACTTAGGTTCATAATTTTATATTTGAATTTATGTTAAGAATTTCTCTAATTTTTTGAAATTTCAATTTATCCTAAAATTGATCCCTTTTTTATATCCACTTCTGCTTGATCTTGATCAATGTAGTCTGTTTTTTTTTCATAGCTTTCAGTATTCAATTCACTTTGTGTTGAGTTCTGTTCAAAAATATCTGCTTAATCTGCTGAAACAGTGATTAAAATTCGTCTTTATAAAATTTAGAAATATAAAAGCTAAACTTCAGAAAAGAGTAAGTCTGACAAAAATTTAGTGAATTCAATACTAAAACCTTTACTGCATGATTTATGAATCAGTTAAAAAAAAATTATATCAATGAAAATAACCAACTGTTTTGTTCAATAGTTTTAGTTGTGTAAATACGATAAAACTGGAATAATATCTTTTAAATGTTGTTGTAGGTCTAAAAATGGCAAATCGTATTTTTGATGTGTCAAAATATTTTACAGTACTTAATTAAACTAAATAATGCTTTAAAAAATTCCTCGAGAACATATATGGGCTCATATACAGTAGAGAGCTGAGAATTATTCCAAGTTAGAAGTAATTGATTTTTATAATACTTTTTGAAATTTTTCTTAGTTTTGAACTAAATAACTAACTAAACAATCATGCTATTTGAGAATTTTGGTATTCAGTACTTTTGGTTATGAGATCGGATGGAAACTGTTGTATTGTTGAACAATTTTTTTAGAATGTCAGCTCATATCCTGATAAATGTCTTTTGGGTTATTATTGTGGATTCAAAATGCCAAATAATTACTTTATTTATTCGTGGTTTCCTTTTTTTTATTTTTTGATAGGAGTTTAACCCGTTATGGTCATTCTATCACGTATTTTTTGAGATTTCGAACTGAGCTCTTAATTTCAAACTCTAGATTCGAATTCTCTGTTTATTTTATCATCTGGTTTGTTTCGATTTGTCTCAGCTTGTCAACATTATGTTAGTTTTGTTCGTATAATCAGGTTGTTGTACTAGTTTAAATTTCTGTTCTTCTCAACAGATTCAAATAAATATTGTGATTTTTCAACAAAACATATTAAATTTCTAAAACAGAAAAACAATTCTCATGCAAAACACTTTAGATTTCTATTTTTGTATATCTGGTTCGGATTTCCTGATTAAGACACACGCTTTTTACAAACCTGTAATCTGCATGCTCAGTGTTATTTCGATCCGTCAAAAAGTCGACAGTATTTAAATCCCTTTTTTATGAGTGTCCAAGTGCAAATTAACCCCGAAAGGTAAGCATTTTGATCAGATTAAATCTGATTTACGACCTAGGTTGCCCTTTTTTTCGGGGAGCCCTTCCAGAAGGGTTTGCATTTATTTCTTTGCCGTCCTCATCTTCAGTTTGGTCATCTCGTTTACATGCAGAAGGGTGCTTCATTAATGTCATTTCTACTCTGGGAATGACTGCAGGTCATCCGACTTAAATGTCTTACCTGACTCGATTAAAATAACCTACTAATCCGGTATAAATTAACCATTTCCGTTGTTCGCGGACAATCACTAGGCAGAGTCCATGGGAATATTCAAGACAAGAAATGCGGCCCTTTGAAAAAAAAAAAGATTAAGGACAGGGTTTTTGGCAAAATGGCTATAATGAAAACAAAATTCAGAATGATTTTGAATTAAGATTTCTCTTTGAAAAATTGAAATTGAAAATTCCTTAATAATTTAATCAAGAAGTTCATTTCAATCAACTTGTTTAATCATAAACTCAATGATCGTATCGCTACCTTTCAAAATACCTACTTGATGGGGTCCCCTGTCATTATCGTTTATCGATTTGGAGGTATATTTATGGATCCAAACCCCTCCTGGTGGAAATGAAATGTCTGCAGGGTGTCATTAAGAGGTGGTGATGGCGCTTACCTAAAACGAGAAAAGAAAACCGGAAAATGTCGTTAGTTTGGAAGGGTTTCATTTCAATTTGGGGCTAGCATGTGTTCGGTTGCCGAAACAGAAAGGGTTAGGAGGTGTAATTTGATTGAGCAGTTTATGGCTAGTGAGGTTAGTGATTACTACGGCCCTTTAGCTTTAGGTTCCCTGTCATTAGCTGCTCAGCGCGGGTGAAATCGGCTGAGTTTTGGTGAAACAGAAGGAATGGAGTAGATAACATCGCATGTTTTCATATTTTTGGTGTCTTCTTATATTTAAAAAATACTGAAGTTTTGTAAATATCGTGGAAAAAAACCTGTTAAAAAGTGCAAACATTCTTGTTCTTCTTGACACTTTTAACGAGAGGAATACCAACAACAAAAAAGGAGAAAATACCACATTTTTATTTTCTCACTCATACTCATTTTTTACCTGAAGTTTTAAAATTATTTTCACCGCAATAATCAATGGGAAAACAAATGACCATTGCAGAATATATCAAATTCATGAGAAATTAATGTTTTCTCTATTTTATCAACTATAATCTTAGTCCTAGTATTTTTTTTGATTGAAAATGAGTCTATTATAATAAGCCAACGCATTGCTGACCATGCTGCAGGAGTCTGTAGCGTACTCGATAATGCGTTGACATCCGATGAAATTTTGGATCATTATCTTTCGAATGAGATAAAAAATATAAAATATGACTTAACCCATTAAGGACCGCGTAGAAATCAAAGCCGTTAAGCACCAAAATTCAAAATTTATATCTTATTTATTAAACTACTGGACCAAATTATACAAACTTGATACATTCGAGTCACTGGAAGTGTTGTGTTTGATTTAAAAGAATAAAGTTTTTTTTACCAGCTTAAAGAATTTAAGTTTAGTGAAACAGTGATGCAGCACGATTTTCTGAACAAAAAAGTCACGTTTTCCTCACTAAAAACTATGGATTTTTTGCTACAGCCCATTTTAAATATTAGAGCCACACTAATTTGCACAGTTGTTATTAGGCCCAAAAGGAACCCAAAAACGTTTGATACTTTTTTTGGCCCGATTCTGACCGGTCTGTTGATCAGTACTGTTCGAGTGTCGATGTCTCTCAAAAGGAAGCGGATTAGTTTTTCCCATGTGATCACCATCATTTTCGATATCCATGTTATATCCATCATTAAATTTTCTTCTAGCGATGATTGGTCTCATATTTGGTAGATTTTTTTCTATTCTATTTTCACTTCTTTCTCAAGCAATTTTCAAATTATGATTTTGGCACGGTTTTTTTTAAAACAACAGTTGACGATCAGACTTGCCCAGACAACCAGAAGTCGTATTTTATTTTACAGATTATATCGTATAGAATGTAATTTAAACTCATTTTCGTATATCTGCACCTACAATGTGCGGCCCATGCATATTATTTATTGTATTTGAATATATTGCATGATTTTATTACAACAATACAATCCAAATCAAGAATATGTGTGCTAATGGCCTCCAAAATAATACGTATATACTGGTTTTGCTGCATTATATACGATATGTTTACACGTATATTTGCACGCATATTTGTGTAGCAAATTCGAAATACCTTCAAATGGTTGTCTGGGACGATGACCAGCTACGGTTGACAGAGTTTGTCGTGCTTTGCATAAAATAAATTTAAATTTAGATTTTTTTTAACATGAAATTCGATTTATATTATCATAAATACCAGGTGTTAGATCTTAGAAGAAAGAAAATAAGCTCGCAACTTTGCTTGCCACTTGGAGATATATGCCATAAAATCGTATATAACTGCATTGATTCGAAATAATGTGCATGCAATCGTATACCAATGCAAATTAATTCGCATGTCTGATTTTCGTAAAACGTATTTGCTGGCAATCGTAATAGAATACAAATAAGTTCAATAAAATCGTTTATGATAATGAGACATCGATGATTAGAATCGTATTTAAGGAGGCATCAAAATGTTGATCTATTTTTAGATCATCAATGACGTGTTCTACGATTTAAAAGATTTAAGTTAAAGAAATATACGATTTGCTTTTGGTTTAATGCCTTTGAAGCAAATCCCTTCGAATTTATTTATTCCAGATAGCGTCGAGGAACCATCATGAGCTGCAGATCGTATCGTCAGGGGATCAAGTCCAGGTACTAACAATAACTTCATGAACGTTGGAAAAAAATCAGCAATCAGGCAAATAATAAATTTGTACGATATAAACTTGAATTTGACAGCAAAAACGCATTTCTTTGAAATAATCTTTTTTTTTTTTTTGGGGATGAATAAACCAATTGGTTTAAAATCAGAAAAAAAATCTTATTTTTATTCAACTGACGGAAAATGAGAGCTTTGCACTCAAGCCGCAAAAGACGACCAAATAAGTCGTCAAACTTTCCATATTGCTACGAAAAATGTCATATATAAAGATATTCCCAATCGCATATTGAGCGAAGACCTACAAGATTACAACCTCAATCATGATGATGTAAACTGTCATAGTATATTCAAAAAAAAAAAAAAAAAACAGGGTAGTCGTAAATGATGCGCATGACAAATCGTGCAAATCGTAATTCAATACAATCCAAATCAAGAATGTGTGTGCTAATGTACCTTTATGACCTCCAAAATGATACGTATATACTGGTTTTGCTGCATTATATACGACATGTTTACACGTATATTTGCACGTATATTTGCGTTGCAAATTCGAAATACCCACCAAATGGTTGTCTGGGTGGTTTAAGCAACACCTATATAGCTCGAGCTCTTCCAAAAAGTTTCGGTTATTTGAGTTCCCTAACCTAAAAGTTAATTAACTACGTGCACGTGCGTCGCGATGGCCGACGGTTTAGTTAAGGACACCTTGTCGTTCAGTATCCCGGAAGGTGCACAAGGACCATCTTTGGTTGAAGTGGTCCGTTTCCTGAAGGCGTTTTACGCAGATAAATTGTCCATTGAGTCCTATAAGATGGCGTAGAACCCTGAGGAGCACAAGTTTGTTTATTGCTGTGGAGAGACAGTAACCTTGAAGATGGAGATTCCTGGAAGCATTATGAAATATGTTAGAATCTTCGACTTGCCACCAGAAGTCACAGATTCTGACATAGTAGCAGTCCTGTTGAGGTATGGTATGAACTCGAGTTAGACCTTTTTACCGGTGTTCGAGGCGTCTACATTGACAGTGCTTCCTTTGCATTTCCGAGGGTCATCTGAGAAGGCTGAGTGCCCACAGAATTGGAGTAAAAATCTCCCATCCATAACTCCAAGAAAACGAATCGGAAAAGTCGCTGACAAAAAGGTCGCTGATGAGAAGGTTGCTTCGGGTGAGATCGACCTACGATCGGAACCAGAGTGCAGCTACTCAGACGTATTAATACGTTCGTCGCCACGGTCTATTTGGTGGTTTCACCAGCCGAGCCCAAAGAAATTCTCGAAGCGAGATAGTAAAGAGGGAGAATTCCAAGATTTGCAACGTATGGCTACACTGAGCGGCTATCTTGAGTGAGAGAGCGTCAAACGTTTTTTATGTGACGGGGCCTCCCAGAAAATACAGCCGTCACTCGAATATGAGTCCCATGGAACGTGTAATCAACCAGTTCCAGAGCCACCACTTAACATTGTCAAGCTGGTTTCTCTTCGTTCATCGAGCGGATTTGGAGTTGAAACGCCCAGCAAACATTTTTGGAGGTGTATTTTTCGAAAAATAAAAATTATACGTTTCATATACATTATAGAATCATCTCAGAAAACTCGAAAACACATCATTTACCTACCAAAGTGGAGGCAATATACACACATATTTTTAACTTCTGGCTTAGGCGATAAGAATTCTACAAATTGAACGGTGGGACCGACCAATGGAACCGACGAGGAAAATCACACTCTAATCACTGACCATACTGACTGGGCACTCGATTTCGTTTTCTGGATTATTTTTCCAACAGTGCACAATATCGATTCCAGAGTGCGCATCGATCGATTTGAAGAAATGCTATCCCAGCTAAATTTTTCAGGTTCGCCACCTGTCGTCGGTATTGCGAACCCACAAAATCTGACAAAATGAACTAGACACAAAATGGTTGAATGGTTGAAATGGTTCTAAGTTTCATGTCAGTGTGATCAGTGCTCTAACTTTGGGAAGAAGCAGAAGTCGTCGCTCAAAGAGAAACACGCTGGATTAGATCTCCAGGTTAAAGTTCGGACAAACTCGGATACCAAACCCCGAAGTAAGGTTTAGATTGATTTTTAAAAGATGATGTGTGTACTTTCAACAAGTGTTGGTACAACAATACTCATTCAGCGCAAATATGGATGGCACGGATATCTTCCCGGCGAAGATATAAAAAGAAATGCTTTTCGCTGCCTCAAATTTCATTCGTGTTCGTGCTTTCAAAGTGGAAACATCGCAGCAAACCGGAGTAAAGGCTTCCCGCAAGCAGCTGGCGACCAAGGCTACCAGATAGAGTGCTCTAGCCACCGGAGGAGGGGAGAAACCGCATCGTTTTCGGCCTGGAATCTTTGCCTTGCGTGAGATCCGGCGTTACCAGAAGAGCAGCTGATTCGCAAGCTGCCTTTCCGGCGTCTTGTTAGTGAGATTGCCAGGACTTCAAGACAGATATGCAATTCCAGAGCTCATGGCACTGCAGGAAGCTAGCAAGGCCTACTCGGTCGGGACTGTACGAGGACACCGCCTTCCACATCGTGTTTGGAACTGTAACATCGACAAATATTCGTCGAATTCATGGACTTGCTCTTGCTTCATTCAACAAACGGCCACTAGTTTATAAAAGAGAGGTTATTTCAATACGGCTGTTATGGCACTGCAGGTAGTTAGTGAGGCATACAAAGACAGGACTGTTCGAGGACACCAATATCTGCGCCAGTCACGCCAATTGTATGGACCATCATGCCGAAAATATCCAGCTGACTCGTCAAATTCGTTGAGATTTCTTCTCTAGATCTATTCAATCAAACGGCCCTTTTCAGGGCCAATAATTTATGAAAAAGAGGTTGTCTTGATTTAATCTTAATTGTATTTTAAAGAAAATAACTAATGAAATTAACTAATGAATAACTAATGAAAAATTGGAAAACTTCACTCCACCCTGGGTGCTGGTTGAGGCATTCCAGATTACTTGGTTTAATCCGAGCTTGCCAAGATTTTCAAAGAAAATATTGGGAAAGGCCCGGTCCGGCCTGGATCGAATTTTTCAATGTACAAAAGTCGATACCACCAAATCAGTAAACAGGTAATACATGCGACCTCTTTTGCCGACCTTTTACACAAAAATTGATACCTGAGATCGATTGACCGTCGCTTAAAATTTTGTGTTACCAATTTTCATTCCAATCTGGTCTATAATATCGTCAATATCGCAAAAGCATTGAATGGTTTTATGGATGACCCCTTTTGCTGACCCCTATAATAAGTATTGATACCTTGATTGCTCGTCTGTCAAAACCCCTGTTCGTCAATTTTCATTTCAATCCAATTCATAATAACGTCCATATCGCAAAAAAGAGAATATTTAATATGGAAGACCTCTTTTGAAGACGGATCCTAAACTTTTTTCCGGCAATGTACTTTCAATCAACCTGGGAGATAAATTATCGGATCAAATTTTCAACCTTCAATTATAAGGCGCAGAAGTACAGTGTAAGTCGTTGAATTTATTGTTTCAAATAGAAACAGGCTTTGACCACTATTTAATAAGACAGCAAGACTAGAAAAAGTGACGATCAACTGAAAAAATGGATAGCTGATCTGTTAAACATTAAAACACAAGACTTTCTGTGTTCCAACCGAAAAATTTATGACTTCGAATATCGATTTTCTATGTTCCAAACTAATAATTCATGACTTCGAATTTTGTTGCAAAAAATGGACTGAAATTTTCTAACCAAAATTTATTAGTTATTAAGACAAATATTTACAAAAAAAAATTGAATATAAAAACCAGGTCCATTCTTTACAAAATTTATAATGATACCTAAAACAGAATCAAAATAATTAACCATAATGTTGTCGCAATTATTGACGCTCTTTGCGAGATTTGCAAGAAAGATGACACGAACATACACAGAGAAATAAACTGTTGTAAATTTCATATAATTTTGAATGGACATCCAATATAATTCGTTTTATATTTAAAATTAAAATAAAAGACCCTGACGAAATTCTCTGTATGGAAATCAATGATAAAAGTACCACTGAAAAAGCTGCCTTTTGGAAAGTATCAGAAGCAATCGCAAACAATATCGTTAACTACAAAGAGTCAAGTTGTTTAGTTTTCAAAAACAAATCAGAGACTAACAACAGAACCATTATTGAAAAAGTTTTCGAAAACCGCCTCAACTTTTATTGGGATAGAACTTTTCGAACAAAAGAAATGTGTAACTAAGGTTTTTATTAAAAAAAATGTAATGCAAGTTTGAATGTAAGTATAAATAAAAAGTAAATACAGAAAAAGCAACGTTATCTAAATACATCACAAAAATTAACAAAAATCACAACCAATTATTAAAAATAAACATATAATTTTCAAACAAATATAAAGATGAACCCGAAAATGATAAAAAATAACAAAAAAATATGTAAGATCACTAAAATTAAAAATTCAGTTGCCAAAATCATTATTATAATAAGCTGGGGAAAAGTTATAAATTGATAAATTGGGGCATAAAGCTTAGTTCTTTTAGAAATGGGACACTTTCTCTTGCTAATAGCTCGTTTACTAGTAATCGGATATTCAAAATTTTGACAGCATTTTGTTGCCTGTAAAAAGTACTACCCGACCTATTTTTTTCATATTTTGAAATTCACGCGTTTTGGAGATGCTTACGATGCAAGAGAAAAAGAAAAAAATAATTTTGCACAATTTCATTCAAAATCCAACATTATCAAATTGATAGCTTACAAAACCGTTGAATATTCGAAAAATTACTGTGTGTGAGTGGTGGAATAGTATGCAAATACTGTCAAAAATGTCCACAAAGTTCAAATCAAGCATCGGAGTGAAGCATATGATCGACAACTTCGGCTAAGGGTCATCAGGGAAGTCAAGTCTCATGCCAGCATTTTTAATTTTCAATAAGCGAAAAACTAAGAGTAGATCGCTGAAATTTGATTTTTTTTTTCTCCGATAAGCTGAAAGTGTTGCCTGGTAATGAGTCATTCAAACCTAACCTCTAACAACATTTTTTTTGCTAATTCCACAGCTCGTAAGCTGTAAAGCCGATTCCGAGGCAATGGGACAGATGATTTCTGATGATCAAAAAATTTTATGAAATACCCCGTTTTAATCAAATTGCAGTGTTTGAATCCTATACCATGTCTGCTCATGGCAAGGTCCCGAGTATATTAAAGTTTGTATTTGCTGATTATTTTCTATAAAATATAATGATTTGCCAAGATTCTGCTACTGTGGGAAAAAACAACAATTTGCAAAACGAAAACTATGGTTTTCACTATTTTAAAAGCCTAAAAAGAGTGTTTAATGTACCCTTCGCAACCTACGATCTATACTAACCGATTATACTTTAAGTTCAATCTTATGATGGTTTTACTTCGTTATTGCAAGATTTTGCCAGCAAAAATTTCATTAAAAACGCTCAACAATTGGCTCGAAAATAATCAAATTTGTTAATTTCGAAACAGCTGTTTCCACCAAATTGCCCTCAGTTTCTTTTAAAAGAGAAGTACTGTTCCGAAAAGTAGCAGAAATTGAAGGAGGAGGATGTAGCCACCAAAAATACAGATTAGACGAAGTATGAGTTTGAAAAACTGATCAATATCATGACTGAAAAAAGTGTGCGCTAGCCGATGGGAGGTACCAAGAATAAAGTAGAATTTATTCTTACGAAAAAAACAATAATTTTTTTTTCAATTTTTTTTATGAATTATTATAAGATTACCTTCATTTCCTTCATAGGAAGTATTAAGATCAAACGAAAGGTTTTTGAGATACACGCATTCGTAACTGTCCCATTTCTAAAAGAACTAAGCTTTATCTTTTGGCATTGAAAATCAACTAATTCAACTGACATCAATGTTGATGTCTAGCACGGTATTGCTCTATCAATCTATGAATTGGGACAAAAACTGTTAGCTGGCCTCGTTCCACAGGAGATAAAAATAAATTTGAATATTTAAAACACAATATTGAATTTTTCCATACAAACATAAAACTCAAAAAAGATTCATGTAAGATTCATGTAAAAAGCGAAGCTTTTTAGACATCAGGTTTTGAGACACCAAAATATGACCTCGAAACGACTCTGTCTAATAATGTACATCCACAAGGTACAATAGACTGTGTGAAAATTATACCATTTGCTTCAGAGAAGAGAATAAGTAAAATTTCCAGGGATTTATGTTCAGCTGTAAAGTTTTTTATTTCGTCTGTTTTCTATTGGAGCGGCGATTTAATACCCATACTAATAGTCAAGTTTTGGTGTGTTCTGCTTGTACAATTTTGTTCTAATGAAAAACTTTAATTCTGCCAGTTTCAATGTTTGTTCTTGGGAGAGAGCTATCGCAGTCTCAATAAGTTCATATTTTACGGGAGTTGATTATGGTTTATCTTATATAGCTGCTACTTTGGCTGACGGTTAATGATGCATGATAAGCAGCATGATAGCCATTTGTTTATTTGAATTGAAATTGTATGGGTCAAGTCTAATAATTTCGCATGAAATCTAGTTTCAACATAGAAAAGATTCTAGCTGGAATAAATCTTATGAAAATTGAAAATAATTCCATCTTCGGAACAGCGTGCTTAATATATTTTCATTTTATGGAAACATTTTTCACTGGCACATAAACTGTTTGAAGTTTTTTTTATTCAACAGAATAATTGCCCAGTGGAAACACATAGTTAAAGCTCACTAGGGATTAATTTGCTTCAATTTCCGATAAAGCTTTGTTGAATTCAACGGCGCTGGGTGTTAAATTTTCGAATTGGGCAAAATTTTCAGCTGCTTAGTATCGAGATAACTTTGAATCGCCAATCAAACTCCATTTCCGACAGTGAATTGACCTTCGTTTGAATTGGTTTCGAGCAGTTTCCGAAAATCACTCCAGATTTAAGTAGATAATAAATCGGGCATCTCGATTGAATCAAACGAGGTGCTTGAAGCAAAAAAACCATAATAACAAGCAAATTGATCACATTTCCACCACAAGATGAGAAAAAAAACAGGCGAACATCTTTTTTGTGGGTCACTAAATCAGAACATAATTCAATGCAACAATAATGGAGTGCAGAGGAATAAAGAAAAGAAAAAGAAAACCCCGAAACCGAGCTGAACTGTCTTTAATTGATGAATGAGACTAAGGTGCGGAAAATGGGCCAAACCTTCCTATGTGTCAATTGATGAATGGGGAGGCTCCGATTATTATTTTTCCCTTAAAAGAGTTCGCGCGCTCTTCGGCTTGTTTTTTTTTGGACTCACGAACATCTTTGTAGGAACAGGTACCAACCAAGACGAAGTCGAAAGTGTTTGGTTGGGGACCCCCAATTATGGAACCCATTGTGACTCTCGCGCGTCAAGCCAACCTGGCCGATATTGGGAGTTGCATTGGAAAGCGCTTAAGTGACGGGTTGGTCCCCGAGACGAGTTTTTCATTCAACGCCATCATCGCCCATCGGTGGAAGCGATGATTATCAAATTTGTTCAGAATGGTGAGCCTCGAAGAAACGATAATTGCAGTGGGGACCCCACCGCCGCCGATGAATCGAGTAAATGGTGCGGGCGCTAATGAATGTGGGAAATTATGATACACATTTCGGGAAGTGAGCAATTTGTGGCATGGTCATTACATCGATCGACAACACAAAGTGAATTATATGAAAAGAAGAAGAAGAAAAAGGTGGGAAAAAGAATCTAGATGACTTCATTTTTTAATCGTTTTGCTGCATTAAATGATGTTCCTCGTTCCACAAATCGACGGCACGTGCTGGTAATCAGACATAAATGGGGGATCTTTTGGATTATAAAATGCCATTATTGAAAGTGTTAGTGGATATGGGTTAGATTTATAGAGATAAATCGGAACATAAAAGATGGGAGATCACAAATCTTACTCATTTTGTTTATTGTTGGACTTAGCTCTAATTGCAAATAATTTGTTCGGTTAAAACATTTATAAGGACAGTTTATTTTAAAGCTTTCTGTTAATACTGAATTCTCAAATAAAAATTGAGTTCATTTTAAAAAGTGCTTTTGGTAATTTTGTTTACAATCACACAACAAATCCAATTCTTTTAATCTTATTTGATATTCGAGTGAATATTTATGATATCCAAAACTATTCACTTCATGGTCTAGTAGTATCTTATGATACGATTCCGGATAGATATTTGAATATGGAGACTCTTGTCACATAATCATTTTAAATGAATTCTTTGGTCGAATTATAGAAGGCAAAAAAAGTTACATTTTTCAAGGTTTAAAGGACGTAGGAGTTGTTTTGAACTTATTTGGGGCGCTGATTTCAAATATCCAATTCGTTTTTTTCTTTTTTATAAAAATAAAAATAAAATTTATCTAGTTTTTCATTCCGCCGAGCATGTTACTTGAAGTTAGAATTATCAAAATGTTTTTTTCTTGTTTCTCTGGAATGTTTATATGACGCAGAAACAATACCTGTGTCATTTTGCTAGAGAGTTCGAGTCTTTATGCCGGTAACGGGAAAGTAATCACATCAACTTTTGCGCAATGCACAGTTCAGCTCCGATCGGCATTGAAATTTTGCAACCTTTTTTTTGTGTAAGTTTCTTAGTTCACACAAAATCAGTTTTAAAACATAAGCACCAAATTGCTGATCTTTTGCTTATGCTGAGTGTTCAAGAGTTTATTTGTGTGGTAGCACAAATAGCTGATTTTTTAGTATGGCAATTTTATATTTATATTATTTTGCACCATCCATTATTCTTTTGGATGGTTTGATTTCTGAAAATAGCAATAAAATGTTGAAAGCGATTGAGTCCTGAATAAGTGCAACGAGTTTTATTTTGTTTGGAGAGAGAGAAGTACGAAATCAACAAATTGCATTCAAAAATCACCAGAGATGTACTGGAAGTTCGGAAAAATATAACTTTGAATGATTAATATTTATTCCTTGATGCTCGCAGTACATTTTATGTAAACAAACCACAAACCAATGATGTACCCTAGAAAAAATATTCGATGTTATACAAAAAAGTGCATTTCAAAATGTATTTTTCAGTTTTAGCATTTTCGACTGCATATTTCAGAGCTATTTTATTGTATGATGAAAATTAAAAAAAAATCATAAAAAACTGCTTTTCATAACTTTGCAAAAATATTTTATGAAATTATTGAAAGCTCTAGAAAACGAAGACTGCCAATTTTGAACACTTGACAATGGATTAAGATTTTTCTTGTAAATGGTTATAACTTTTATCTTGAATTATTTAGCTTCCTCTCATATAAGCAAAATATTGAGCTTAAGAATAGTCAAAACCAACAGATATAAGCTTATTTGAATTTTCTGGAGGAATTTATATGAAAAAATTTCTTCTCTTATATAAACTTCCATACAAAATTGAAATGCGTTGCGCTAATTAAGGAATCATCCAAATCATCTCAAATATTATCCTGATGCTTGGTGTCCTAAAAGGCATCGGAATGAGAGCAAAAAATGCAGCAGTCTACTGAACAGCCTAACATAGTTACTAATTATTATATTTTTAAAAACATAAAAAATGGTTAGACAACGGATATGTAAAGAATATTTTAAAAGATGAAAAAGTTCTCTTAAAGTGGTAGCAGGCCATGACGGAATGGCAGCGCACGTGTTTTTTTTTCTCTTCGTCGGTGAAAATTATATTTTTGAATATTTTTGAAGTATAAATCGTGAAACTTTGCAAATTGAATTGCCGGCCGATATTCCGCACAAGTGATAGTCAATAGTGATAATGCCTTCCTTTGGAAAGTGAATATAACGAACCTCAAGCATTAGAACAGTGCGAGAAATAATCAGGACCTGACTAGAAAAAACAAAACCACAGAAATGCACTGTCCTACATTCGGTGAGTTCGTTCCATGATATTTACATAAGTATTTTAAATAAAATTGAAACAAATGTTGATTCATGAAGTTTGCACCTTTTCATTAGGCATTAGGCCTCTTGAATCTTCTATCTTGGTATCTTTGCCTCTATGAAGAATTTCCACTAGCATTTGAAGGATAACGGGGGTCTATGTAGTGATTTGATTTCAATTTTCATCAGAGGAGAAGACTCATATTGGGATATTGTGAAATGTGGAGGAATAAAACCATTTTGAATCAAGAATTCAATCAAATTTATTTCGATTCAAGAAGCAAAAATTCTCATACACATTTATCAGTTATGTAATTTGTGTGATTGTTTTAAAAATGCTTCGAGAGATCGTGGGCTGCTACGATTTTATATTAATGAAAGCAGAGTGCCGAAGAAATGATATAAAATATTCTTATGATTCTAGCGCCGATGTTTGACTGCGAAAAGTCGTGCCATAATGGGTTTGAAGAAGACCGCAAGTGGCGATACTGGTTCTCTTATATCCCATGGTTATCAACATAAATGTGTTCATCAATCCAATCTGCCAAGTTGGATTTCCTAAAAAAATGAATTACCCTTTCCCTTCCTGTCTGAAACAGCACCTTCATATGTAGGGTCGCATGAGTTCTCTTGCACCTGAAAAGTTTATTTAGCTGTTCAGACTATCCCTATATGATTACATTGACTTGCCACGGTGTGCATTTTGGTACCATATTGATTTTCAATAACAACACTCGAAATAAGTACTGAATCCAGGTACTCATTTTGGCACCTTGTGTTGGATTTGATTGTTAGTTGTACCTCGTGTATCAGCCAATGCAAGATGTGTGTAGTCACCCAATGCTATGCTATGCTATGCTATGCTAGTTGAAAAAGTTCTCTTAAAGTTTATGAATAATTAATGTTGAATGCTATAACACTGTAATAAGAACCGGTCAATCATGAACCAAGACTGAATAAAGCTCTTGGAGTAAATCCAACATAAAATTTTATTTTGTTTATAAAAATCCATCACATGAAAAATATTCCTCTGAGAGATATAATAAATTTAGGTGTTTTCATAGTCGCATGATCACTTGGAAACAATTGGTCCCATTGACGTGAAACTCGAAACCTTGATTTTTGAGAAAGAACCTTGATTCTCGTTCCAGGTGATAACGAATAGAAAATCAACGTATAATATTATACTACTCGAACAATGTTATGAATCAATTTGAAATATTACACAGCCAAATAAATTTCATAAGTTAGGAAGTTAGAATTGCACACAAATGTGGACAAATAATCATGTTAATTTAAAAAATTTAATTGCCAGAAAAAATTGTTGATTTCCATGCATTGGCACAGGTAAATTCACTTTGAGACAACAACCCTGTTAAATTAACCCTTACAACCATTTATTTAAAAGGAGCTCTTACAAGTGAAGCAAATCATCAAAGTTCCATTTGAGCGACTGCAACGGTACATGCGTAAATATTGATTAAAGGCATACCAGTTTCAGCACAATTTTAAATTTTTATAATTGGCTAAAACACGCACTTCCCACCGATGTGCAAGCAAATTTAAAACGGATATACTTTAATTGCAGACACTCATTAATTAAGATGAATAAACCACTTTTGTTAGAAATATTGTATAAGTTTCGAGTTTTACAATTCGATTTTTTTTTAAATACATTTTATGAATATTATTTTCATATATTCATCGAAACAAAAAAAAATTGTTTTCTTCGAAAAGGCTCACTGAAGAAGATAGTAAGTTGGTGTCGAAATACCGGTATCTGAATTTTTCTTTTACCGTTGATGATTTAAAGGGAATCTTTCGATTGCTTTGATTCAGTAATTTTCTCTTAAAATTCCATTGAACAAACCAAATAATGAATAAAAAATATTTTCTCTATTCAAGGTCTTGTTGACATTAATAAAAAAAAAGTGACATTTTCATCCCACAGTTAAAGGATAAATTCCTTTAAAAATTTTGTTTATGTATTAACATGTCTAAGATGAAAATATATGAGTACCGACCGGACCAAACAGATTGACGAACATGTTATTTTTTGGTCAAAGTTTTAAATTAACATTAGTTTGGAATGTTGCTAGTTTATGGTTTTTAAGCCAGAAATTTAACGGAACGTAACCAAATGTGTGAAAATAATCATCATTACCTAAAATTTTCTCACCGTGAACCCCAAACGTCAAAATCGGTCCGTGGCATTTTTTTTAATCCTGTTCAAAATTTGCATGAATTTGGTACGAAGACGTATAACGGTTGAGAATTTTGTAATCGACAACTGTGCTTTAATAGCAATATAGACCACCGGTGCCAGACAGACTGTAGCGTGGTCCAAAACCGTGTTTTGCATACACCGTTAAGACCGGCCTTAGGTTGATTCCATAAAATTTAAACTTGAATTTTATTATAATAATGAGCAAATATGAACGAATACACCAATGGAACTCATAGAATAAACGCATATTTGATGTTTTTTTTAAACTTCTTTAATTCCCTACGTTTAAAAACCAATCAGGTATATTTTTAGGAAGAAATGCGTTGCTAATTTTTTCCTCGCTGGAAAGCTATAAGTTGTTTATTTATGGCTTTATTTTAAATCTAAAAGTCAAAACTTTTTTTGTTGAGATTCATCGATTCATCAACCACCAATACTTATTGCTGTTAGAACATTTCATCCATCATTCCTCCAGATTTGAAAGCATATATGGAGATTTTTCGAGCGTTTATGTTTGAAAGAATGAGATTCCATTGTATTATAACTCTCACAAGTCTTATTTCTAAGTACAAAAAAAAAAGATTTAGTTTTTAGAAATTTTGGAATTCTAAACAAGATGCTTAATTCGTTAGGTTTGATACATAAAAAAAATTAATCCAAAATATACCAGATTTTGTAATAGATGTAATCTAAGGATGCCAGATTGCCCGGTTTTATTCGGGTTGTTCGTATATTTAATACAAAATTTAAGAACAGTCCGGCCCGGCCTGGTTGCCCAAATTTCATTCAAAAATGCCCGGATTTTGCCCAGATTTATTCACTTTTTTGGCAAATCAAACAAAAACACGAATTGTATTGTAAATTGTTTGTATTTATGACTCCAAAATTTTATGAACTAATTTTATAAAACTGATCATGAAACGTTTTTTGAAAACCTAAAATACGATCTAAAATCTTTCGATGAGTTTTGATGAAAAAAAAAGTTTTTTTTTATTTTTATTTTTTAGTTATTCCTAGGTTTTGACAAAATTCACCCGGATATTGCCCGGATTTTGGTTGTCAATTTTGAAATCAAATGCCCGGATTTCGCCAGGTTTTAATATTAAATTGCCCGGATTTTTCAGCCCTTACTACAAAGATTTTGGCAACCTTAATGTAAAGTAATGTATCAAAACTATGGAATGGTTTTGTGACATTATCGAAGTAATACGAGATCTCGTCGCTTCGTCTGCTGGCTGGCTGGGTTCATGAAGAGTTTTCCCCATTGAAAACATTGCAGGCTTTAAGATAAATTTCCTATACATGTCCTCCTGAAAAGTTAAAAATCCATGTGATTTTTTTTAAACGTTTTGACCATATACTTTGAACATACCGTAATCAGGAATAGTTTTGTTCATTTTTCATTCATTTTTCAATATTTTCGAAATGATTCCTTTCTTGTAACATCTCAACATTTCAAAACGCTTTCCGTAGTGAGGATTGTACAGCCTTGTAGAAAGGAGAATTCTCAAATATCTTAATTAGCTATAAATGAATGTTTTACAGAAAAAGAAACCTTATGTTTCGATGTAATTTTGATCATCGAAGTTTTTTTTAAATCCCAATATGTGTGATATTATTGTTATTGTTGAGTTGTTGTTCCATTAAACTATCAAGAAATCAAAACATCTAAAAAAGTTTTTTTTTTGTTTTATTTAGACATTATACAATCCATGTCCTGGGATTTTCAGATTTTGAGATTTTCTCGAATGTAACGTAAAGATATTATTTCTGGATTGATTTGATTTGAAATTCGTTTATTTTAAAGAGTGCCATGCGCAATTCCGAATAGGCTCATTAAACAAAACAGAAATATCTTTATTAGCCGGACGCAAAAAAGACTATCCAAATATTTATAAAAAAGTTTATTTTCTCAGAAGTAATTTTTATTCTACGTATTTTTTAGCCCATTTTCTTGTGTTAAAAATAAATTTTTACACACTTAAATTCACTTGACAAGCTCAGCCAAAAGCTCAACAATACCTAACAATTCGGAACCCGAAAAAAGCATAAACTACATTAGCTCAGCCGACAAACGTTTTCTTAATAAACAACAAAGTGTCACCATTACTCTAAGTGCAGTTCACAAACCTAAATAGTAAGGTAGACGATCGCGTTCGTCATCGTGAGTCTTGAAACCACAAAACAGTGTAGTCTCCTTCTTTTGCCTTCTCTCAGCCTCGTTCTTCCGGTGTGTTGTAAATGCCACAAGATGTCATTAGCAGAAGCATGAAGACTCCTTCGCTTCCCCCTGTTTTTGACTCTCGTCCGACATCGGTGCATAGTGTTGGAAAAAATGTCGAAAAAAGCAATAACATTCCACCTCTCAGTTTCCCTGTTTCCTTCCTTGGCCACTACTTATTCATAATTTTCATTCCCCACTTAGCTTTCCTAGGCTCCGTCAAGGTTAATCAGTAAAAGTCAGTACTTTTTTGTCGTTCCCCATTTCTTGCGCTTGCTTCATGAAGCTCTGAGCAAAACGACAATTACACGTTTTTACATCGAGGGCTCTTTGGGGTCTGTAATTATGACACGCCACCCATCACCATCAGAAGAAGCAAAGACGATGCTGGTTTTTTTTCTGTTGTAGGTACTTCTTATTCCTATTGCCATCATTTTCAGAAACCTCCAAACTCCCCCCTTTTTTAAAGTAAGGGGGGATGATCGGGGACAAAAAATGTTGACGAAAATATGAAAAAGTAAACTGAAAACGGAACGACGAATTTAACGCTTGGTGCATCGGCGTGTGAAGTGTGTCAGTTTTGTGCAGCTCAAAAGTCACTCAACCACACAAACGAGATCTCGTCGCTCCGTCTGCTGGCTGGCTGGGTCAGGTTCCAGTGGAGAAATATTAACCAAAACACTTCTCATTGGATTGATGCTCTATGATAAGGCAGGCCGATAAAAAAAATCATAGTTTAGTTGAATGCAGAGTGTCAGGAAGAGTCGTTTGATGGAAAGATAAGTTAATCTTTTAAATTTAATTCGTTTAATTCTCATTACATGCTGGAGCCGTTTTCCCGCTTATTATTACTCCAATACACTCCAGAAAAAAACATTTTTGTAGGTATGTATATTTCTCAAAAACTTTGTTATACGTTTCATATACATCATAGAATGGTAGTATTAAATTCACAAAAACAGCATTTACCCAAAGTGGAGGCATTAAACTTACACATTTTAAGCTTCTGGCTAAAGCGATAAGAGCTATACCAATTTTACGATATTCGACACTTTATTCGTACGTATTAAAAAAAAATGCAAGTATTTGCCTTAAATGCATGCAAACCGTTGCCAGCGACAATATTTGCTGCTTGGACAATTCTTTCGAATACACCATCTTATTTTTAGCAATCTGATAGCACTGCTGATCGCAAGGCTGTTTTCTAGCTTGAAGCTCGCGCGGAAGAACAATTTGAGCAAATCATATTCAGAATCAACCAGCATGGTGGACTTCTTATTATAGCCTAGTTAAACCGACTTCAAGTAACCATTTCTACGATCGTTTCTTGTTTGGTAAGAGCGTTGCGAACGACTTGAGCTACCATTTCTAATGCGATTTGATCGCAAATTTCGCCTCAGTTAACAGTCATCCAAACAATTTTCCACATAAATTTATTTGTAGAATATTTTTTATGATTGTAACCAAATCAGAATTTTTTTCATAATATTTTGACTTGAACAATTTATTCATGAAATAGTAAAAAAAGTGTATTTTCTAAGTATATAATTATTCCAAATTAAGTTGTTTTTCAACAATAGATATTTATTTTAAATGATTACATTCGAAATTATGCCCTAAAAGATTTTTTACAAGGCTTTTTAAAATAAGTGAGGCATCTCTAAGGCTTTACTAAAAATGAGAACTTTTTGTCTTTACTTGAATCCGCCAGAAATAAGCTATAAAAGTCAAATGTGAAGTTTGCAAGTCACTTCTCTTGTTGCTCGAACAAATTCAAAATTTAAGTTTAAAACTTTATTGAAGATTGCGCAATTTAAATTATGTTCATCAAATCAATAAGAAAAAAATCAACTGAGTATTTACCTGAAGATAAAGTACAAGTTCTTTTGTCAACATAAAATTATCATCAAAAACATATCATAATTAAGATTTTAATTTTATTTATTTCATTCTTAATTGTTCAATGAACACAATCCTCTAATAACACTTGATCTTATGCGGTTTTCACCTGGATTATGTTTAAAAACTGTCTTTGAATATGAAATTTCTATTTCCTATCAACAATCAGAATTATGAAACTACTATCTTCCGCAATTTGAATTTACACTTGATTTCAAAACTTTACTTTGTGCTGAAACATGAATTTAGAATCTGTGTTCTGAATTTTGAACCTGAATTCAAATTTAGAAATCTAAATTTGAACATGAATTCCGAATCTAAATTTCCGACAAGAATTTCTAATAACTATAAACCAAGATACAAAATTTGTATCAGAACCCTCACCAGAAATCTCTCATTCGAATCCTGAATTTTTAGTTTTTAATAAGAATTCGGTCTTATATAATTCATTCGTAATTCAACCCATCAATCTGAATAAAAATTCCGACTGAATAAACTGTTTATGGTTTTTCAATTTAAAATCACCATTATGAAACTTTCTGAAGTTCAAATTCTACATAAAAATTAAAAGTTGAAATTCCTAATCAAATTTTTAAAAAAGATTTGTAATTTAAAATATGTTCTTTCATACTCCAAAAGATGAGTGAACATGAAAATAAATCTAATTTTAGTTTGAAATGCAAAATATGGATTCGAATCAGGATTTGGTCCCAATAATAATCTTAACGGAAAATCAATAATAATAAATAACAATTTAATTGTATTATCAAATTTGGAACCAGAACATCTTTTTTTTTTAAGAGGAGAAATCACCGTGAATTTGTTTTATGAAATGAATTTGCGGCTTTATCGGTGAGGGTTATAGAGTTGAAATGAAAGACGGATAGAAGATCAGAAGAAAATTCTAAGGTGGTGAAAAGAGCGAAGAGCATTTGAAATAGAAGCTTGACCACATGCTAATTTTTTGTCCGTTCGGCACATGTGCACACTCACATGGCGGTTGAACCATCCATAATTAACTGTATCGAAAAATGTAGTGCCTTCTCTATTGGGTACTACTTCTTCAATACAGTTAATTGATGCGGGACAAAGAATTTAGCATGTGGTCAAGCTTCTATTTCAAATGCTCTTCGCTCTTTTCACCACCTTAGAATTTTCTTCTGATCTTCTATCCGTCTTTCATTTCAACTCTTTAACCCTCACCGATAAAGCCGCAAATTCATTTCATAGAACCAGAACATCCGAAATTATTTGATCCTAAGCATACAAAATATTTTTTCCGTATGCTTCCGGGGAGCTGTAGGGCAAGGGCAAATGCGGGATATTCTATCTAGAAACCTTGCAAAATCAGTTTTAAAATTTGCTATCTTAAATCCAGGCAAGATCCAGGTAAATTTGAAAATTCTTCAATTAAATTCAAGATGAAGAACAATGGAAAATTGGTTTTCTTAATAAAAACACAGCAGCCAAAACGGACAAGGAATGGGAAATTTTTGACGCCATAAAAGCAGACAAATCATCAAGCGTAGCTTCAAAGCAATTTGATGCAGTCTAAACACAATCACGAATATTTAAACACTAACACTAACACTTAAAAACACTGATTTTCTATGAGCCATTGTTGTCAATTCAAAAAAAGATTTCAAGCAGTTATTTATCAAAATTGGTTGAAATTTGAAGAAGTTATAGTTTCCTTATATAAACGATAATGTACCTATGAATTTTACAGTAATTTGACGAATCACTAATAAAAGATACCGAAAAAAAATCTGTGTTTTGACGAAAAAAACTCTGACTTTCTTTCTTTCTGTTTTACATTTCACTTAAGAAAAATCAATAGACATTACCAAATTTATCATATTCTTCCATTTCAAAGATAATCATTCAAAATTTATGTTCACATAAAAAGTTGACTTTTGAAAAAAATCATCCAAAATTTTAAAGCTCTGGGAAATCTGTGAAAATTCTTAAAATTTTGTTTTCTGTGCCACAGATTTTATGATGAAAATTGGCACAAATTTCTGTGAAATTATAGATATTTCTGTGATTTTGGCAACCTTGCCGCTAATATTCGTATAGGAAGAATTAAACATGGTAAATTACACTCGTTTCAAGCTAAAATTATAAATTAGCTTATTAGAAGGTCACATGCTAAATTCCAACTCAAAAACTGTTCTACTGATTTTTTTTAATTTCATTTTCGGATACAGCGCCTGATATAACATTAAAAAAAATATGGGTCGGTCAATTACGTCTACAATTCAAAATTATGTAAACTAGTGCAATCATTAGAAGCTTAATTTTTTTTTTTAAAAACGCTGAAAGTAATTTTATGTGTTTTGAAAATACTGAAATTTTCAGCTGTAATTCAGTTTCTATCAAATGCTTCGAACGCTGAAAAAAATTGTAAAGTGACACTTTCTCTCTACAATGACTTAAAAGCAACACCGGACTAAGAGAAGGAGGGCAATGTGGAACAATTGCCCCGGCTCAAGGGGGCCCACGGAGGAGAACAAAATAAAAAGTTTGGCTTTAATCAGGTATCGAAATTAACCCTTCATTTCATGATTTTTTATTTTTCCTTAAAAATCATTTTTAACAGTTGGAAATGATGAGTGCATCAAGAAAAAAAATTAAAATAAAATACGATTTTTCACATTTTCCATACATTAATTGTTGCAAATTTGTTACTTTATGAAACGAAGGGTTAACAAACTATAATAAAAGTACAAAATTTATTATACCTTAAACTAGGGCGGGGGAACCCCAAAATATAAATTAATTCAGAATTTGTAACTTAGCGTATGAAATACACATTTTTTGAAAAAAGTTTCTCCACGGCTCGATAGTATAACATATATTTTCATTAAAAATTTTCTCAGATGCCTCCATAACTTGCTAAAGAAACATACACAAATTTGCATAAATTCTGAAATACAACTATAACTATTCAATTCACATTAGAGAGTACGCTATACAGCCCTTAGCCAAAAATTTATACGTGGGTCAAAGCTTTTTTCGAAAAAACGCGCATCAAAGCTTTTGTTTTCTTGTTTTTTTTTCAGATAGTTGTAACATTCGTTCGATCGGAAGAGTAAGAAGGAAAATGTTTATACATATATCCTAAAATTACACCAAATATAGTTGGAAATAAGCAAAATCGTTATGTTTTATAAATCAAAAATTGACCAGTTTTGCACTTTTACCACTTTGATTCTGTATTATTCATATAGGTTAAGCAAACGGTAAAATGGTAAAGTAACGTTAAAAACCTTCAAACTTTCGACAAAGCTATAAATATTTGCATATCATAATTTTTATGAGGTACTCATCAAAAATCATTGATTTGAAAATAATTTTTTTTCACTATCATGAGATAAATTCCAAATTTCACAGTTTTGAAACTGCAACGTATAAATATTCCCAATTCCTATTTCTTTTTTCTTAATTCAAGTAGGAAAATTTTGTTTTTAATTTTGTACTTCGACTGTTCAACTGAAACTCCAATGTGATGATGAATATTTAAACAGGATTGATCTCTCGCGTTTGAACAAACGATCTACAGTTATATTTTGTATTTTATTAAGCAGAAATATAGCTTGATATTAGAATAAATACACTAGTTCTTTTTGTTTACTAACTGCTACAGATATATCTTTAATTAAAACTAAAAAAAATTAAGAGACCCTTAGAAAAAGTGCCCCGGGCTTCCCGACGGCTTAATCTGGTCCTGCTTAAAAGTATTTTATAAGGGAGAATAACTTAATTGAATGTTTGTTTATAGACGAACAGAATATAAAGCAACTATAAAAGTTCAAAAGTAAGAAAATGTTACTTAAGTAGTTGTTACTTGTCATCTTTGCTAGTAAAAGACAGTGAGACAAGTGAGACAGTTTACGCTGAGACAGTGAATAAGTGCAAACATGGTAGTTTTTTCAACAAAGCACCAAAATACTACTTTAATTAGACATAGACATTTTATCACTTGATTACTTGCATTATCTCTGGATTGAAAAAAAAAAGTAGAACAATCGATGCATGTAAATTTGAATGACAAATTGAATGAATTAAACGTCTATTGTTGCGCTAGATGGCATAATCCTTAGATTTGTTAATATTTTGTTATGGATAGTATTCACTTGATAAGTAAGAGAGTATTCCAACTGAAACTGTAGGGGAGAGTTGGATTACTTGACTCCCTTTTTCCTGTTTTCATCGTATCGTTACAGAAGCTCAGTTTTAAGATTATAAAAATTTTCATGCTACGAAAAACTTTATTGTTTAGGAAAAAAATTTGACAGTTTCTTCGAAAATTGCATAGTCACAACATGAACATGACACGACTAACAACATGACTTACAAAGCTTATCGGTTTTAGTTTTTACACACTACTTTTTTTTCTTGATTTCTAAACATTTTCAGACTGACTCACAGCTATACTTTTCTAAAAAATTCTTTTTAAAATTGTTTTAAAAATAACTGAGTTTTTTTTATTATTTTCGAAGCATGTTTGGTAACAAAATGATGGGATCAAATATTTCTTTAAAACCTCATGCATTTATCAATTTAGCTATCTCAAACTTCAACACTGTGAAAAAATTAATGAAATAAAAGTTGTATTCGGAAACACTGAGATAAAACAATTAAAATATATTTCTATGGAAACGTTTGTTATTTTGGCAACACTAGGTACAACAAACAAAAAAAGTTGGTCATTGATCTTTTCCTGTGAGCGACAGACATGTCTAAATGAATCTTTGAATTGACATTCGTAAGAATAGTAAAATCACGACAATGGCGTTGTTGGTACAATAAACACAGAGAGCGCAGATTGTCAAGATTGCTGCTGCGAAAAATTTGATTCTGATGGGGTCTCTGGTAGAAAAACGGATTGGCACAGGGAGTTTCTCAAGTTTCAATTGAGAATTGAGGTGAGAAGGAATGTAGATATGAGATAAAGTATACGCAGAAAATAAAAGAAAATTAAATAATAGTAGTTTTTGGCAACATTCAAGGTAAATAAAGTAAAATACATTTCTATGGCAACGTTTGTTACGTTGGCAACACTAGGTACAACAAACAAAACAAAGTAAGTCATTGATCTATTCTTATTTTCATAGAAGTGGAAATATCTCAGATATTTGAGAAACAATATTAACAAGAGTTGTAGTGAATTGTAGTTATGAGTCAGTTTTAAAATGATTTAGAAAGATAAAGCAAAAAAAAAGGGATTTTGCAGTTTCGCTAGAATAAATGGTATCAAATGTTTATCGAAACTCTGGCACCGTTGAGTGACCCCCAATGAGCTGAAATCTGGGAACCTTCTGGCAGGCCAAGAAACAATCTCTATTTTTGGACCACAATAATGATAAATTTTATGGAGAGATTAATCACCGTAATTTATGTTTGTTACTTTAATTCATCAGCCTTATTGGTGAAAAGTGATGTCCTTTTTAGTAGGGACATCTTAAGATTTTGAAATTTTAAAGATGGATAGAACGTGAGATGAAATGACAGATGGTGAAAATGAGCGGGTAATATTTATTTAGAAGCATTATCATCACAATCAAATATTTGTTTCGCATTTGATATGCATTATGTTCTAAATATATTCTAACGTTTTATCCATCTATAAAATTTCATAATCTTAAGATGTCCCTGCTAAAAAGAACATCACTTTACACCAATAAGGCCGATAAATTAAAGTAACAAAAAATGATAAAGTTTGTTGATTTAACATTTACTTCTATTTAAGTGCTCCTTATTTTCACAATGTTCCTAGTTTTTCGTTTGGTTATCTCTCACGTATCACTAACACAAAAAAGATAATGAAAATAGACATACTGTGTTGATATTTGTTATATATACAAAATAAAAGCACGACAAAACCAGAAAAATTTGATATCATGTGCCATGAGGATCAACAAGTATTTTTAGATGCTAAGTTTGTTGTTCTGACTACCACAATCTGATTCTAATTGGCTCAGTTGTGTACACGAATGCTCACACAAAACATGATCATCCTCAATAAGGAGGTTCATCAATCCGTCTAGTAAACTTCCTTCTATCGGTACAAAATATGACCTTGCTTCCTGGAACTAAATCTCCGAAGATTATTGTTGCTGAACCGATTTACGACACCAATTACCGAAATGATCCGGAACGGGTTTCTTATTCATTAGCTCTGTCTACGCCAGAACGTCCCTCTAAAGAAAATAGAGAAAAAAATAGAACAAATCCTCTGTCTAATCGCAGACCGTGTATATTATTACATTGTCAGATCGCTAGTTCTTGTATCGCTTCTCAACCCGAGGGCTCTGCAGCTCTGATACAGTTTGATTGTGAACGATAGCGAGCTACAGTCTAACCACGGCAAACTTCAAAGAAAGACACATTCGCACAAAAGAACCGCGCTCAATGGTCGCGCTTCTGAAAAGTTCGCGGAAAATGATGCTCTCGAATGCCCTTTCTTCAAACAAATCACCCAAACCTCACAATCCACCCTTCTCTTCATCATCAACCCAGCAAAAAAACACCGAAGGCTAACTACTTTAATCGATTTAACACTGCTAGATTTATCTGTTTTGTTTTTTATCTTTTCACCGCCATCCCCAAGATTTGGCCCCAACTTACCGAAGCGTTTATCCCAGCCAAATGTTCCCAAATGGGCCAGTTTAAGTAGGGTTTCAGGGCCTTCCAGTTGATACAAATTGAACCCACCAACTCAAACCCTCGAGGGGCAAAATGGGGGAAACTAAGAAATGATGTTTTTTCCCTTCTTACACGCCGCTGCAAATGGAGATCCAGCAAAAAAGAAACGGTTCTTGGACGATCTAATCAATTATCGGCGAGAGTTTCCCCCAAGCTAAAGGAGCTCTTGAGCCGATGATTACACTTTAGTGAGCTTTTTGTTCTACACGTGCAACAATTTTCTTACTCTGCATAGCTTCTTCCACCCGCGTCTTCGGAAACTAAAGATCTATAACTTCAAATGGGTGTAAATTGTATGTTTCCGGGTTCAGGCCTTTGCTTTTACTGTGAGGTTGATTTCCATTCTTTCACCTATTATGGAACCAGAGCAAACTGCATGTAAAGTTTGTTCAGAATTTGAATGGGGGAGAAATGTTGCCAAATTGATGCTGCTTGGTTCAATTTTCTTTTACAAAGTTACACAAGACTCGGCTCAAGTGGGGTCATAACCTTTGAAGCAGCTTGACTTTGAAAATTAATTGCTCTTTTAGAGTGTTAGAACAGAATCCGTAAGAAATATAGAATGACTACAAACAGGGCTTATGAGCATAGTTCCAGGATGGAAATTTATCGCGACAAAATTAATTATGAAGAAACTATAAGAGATACACCCATAGAAGTGGTTGTAAAAATTCAATACCTATTTAAAAAATCTCTAAAAAAAACGAACACACACATATAGGATCTCAGTGAAACTTCATGTTTCTTTGAAGAGATCTAAATTCTACTTAAGACTAAAGCGTACATCTTACAAGGATATAATGGCTAGCATTTTACTGATGCTAACACCACTAATCCACAGAAAGAGTACTATGTATGCCGTAACCGGGACTCGATCTCATGACCTCTGGCTTAGAAGACTTGAACGCTATCCTCTAGGCCACGGTCGGCGCCGAAAAGGCGCTGAAAAGTGTGCTGTACCAAAAATGATATGATTTCAAAAGCATTACTGGCCTAAGGACTCGAGCTCACAAACAAGAAAAAAAATTATGGGATTTTCATCCAATTGGATAATTAATCTTTAAAATGAATATAGTGAGTATCGAACTCACTGCAACATCGCATCTCGGCTTGCTAGTCCGATATTTTACCCAGTGCACCATAGTCGGTTGGCAAACAAAAGTTTATTGGCATTATCCTCCTGCCACAGCTGATTACCAAAACAACGCAATGCGTCTACCGTTTGGCCGGTTTCTTTTGTTCATCTTCCTTTGTCTTTGATGTGAAATGGTTGATCTAATGCCTGGTTTACACACACAAACAACGCTCCGGCTACACAATGCTTGGACTATGCTTAGTAAGGCCGATTCGGCATAGAATCTTATACCGATAATTTCACCTCCATGGAAGTTCATTATCGGAGTAGAGTCTGATTTGTCGGTGTAGACAAATGATGTTGCTTGCAAGAATGCTAAACAAACCATGCGCTTCAGTAACCTTAAATCAAATATTAGATCATGTCGTTTTTCCATGATTTACTCATGAAAACATTTTTCAAGGAACAGATAGAGCCAAATTGTCTTCTACAAAGTGGTAGCCAACAGTTTTTGAGACGACACTGCCGAGAGCACTACATACATATGACATTCGTAAGCCCGTTTTAATCTTTTGAATGTCGAAAAGTTTGGATGGGCCAAAAATAACAATATTCTGGCTCAAACTTTTGTAAATGAATTTCTACAAGAAATATGTCTTCTTAGCATTTGTATGAAATCAAAATGTGCACATTTTTCTCCAAGAGAGCAAACATATATCTTGAAGCGTTCGTTGGATATCAGGGATTTTTTTAGCACAACTTGTACTTTTTAAATTGGCATATCTCGGATTGATGCAAACCAAAATAGTATTTTATGACGGTATTATTTAATTCTAATATCATTTATTTGATTGTAAAATTATAGAAGATAGGTAACTTTTAAACTCGAGAAAAAAAAGTTCAAAGTTTGGTTATTTTCAATACAAATTCACACAAATTCATTTCAAGACCCTATGAAAGAGAGCATTCCCATTTCTGGTGCCATAATCGAACTTTCACCATGTTGTATTTGCCTGAGTCCATTGCAATGCATTAATAAGCGATACAGAGGATTTGGTCAAGTTTTTAAAATAAGCTTGCCAGATTGCCGGTTTTATCCGGGTTTGCCCGGATATTTGATGCAAAATTTCGAGAAAGTCCGGTCCGGCCCGGTTGCCCGGATATAGTGAAAAAAGTCCGGATATTGTCCGGATTTTTTCACAATTTTCACAAAGAAACCAAAAAAATCGAAGTTTTTGAGTAAGTTTTAGCAACGGTATGGTCATTTTCAACGGTTGTTTCAAATAATTTCGCTGATTTACTTTTATAAACCTTTATATATTTGAGTGTTTCAAGAAGATTTTGGAAGTCTGCAATTACATTAATGAAATATTAATTTCATTTTTTTGCATTTTTTCTTTGCTTTTATATATAGTAACACCTAAATTTTGCCCGGTTATTGTCTGGTTTTTGGATTTGAAAAATTGAAATCCATGCCCGGATTTTGCAAGGTTTTTTTGAAAAAATGCCCGGAATTGCTAGGCCCGGATGGGAGTGGAAAAAATTCTGGCAACCTTATCCTAAAAACATTTTTTTGATTTGAAAAAAATCAGTTATTTCAAGTTTTCATAAAAATTTGACCAAATGTGCTTTATCGCTTATTGAAGCATCGCAATGCACTCAGGTAAAGAAAACGATGAAAATTCGACTTTTGCACGAGAAATGGAAATGGTCTCAAAAGGTCCTTAAATGTGTGAATTTGTATTGAAAATTAACAAACTTTGGAGTTATTTCTCGAGTTTAAAAGGTAACCTATCTCCCATAATTTCCTAATCAAATATTTAACATTTGAACTAAACACTGCCACGAAAAAAAAAACCGAGATAATGACACGTCCTAATATTTGATTTTAGTTAACTAGAGCGCGTGATTCGATGTGCATTTTTGCTGAAAACTTCATTTTTCTATCTCTTATAGTTAGTATCATTGTAATTAATTTTATCACAAAAAATTCCCACCTCCCAAGAAGTCATGATTAGATAAGAGTCTAAGCTGTGGGTGTAGATATTAATAAGTATTTATTCAGATAAACTTTAGCCGATATAAACCATTTAATGAGAAAACGGGAGACCCGAATAGCGCTATCTGGCGACAGAAATCTAAGTATTACGCTCCGATTTTTTTCGAAGCTTTATCAGAGGTGCCAGATGTCTAGGATTTGTCCTGATTTTCTGTTTGTTGATTGTCCTGATTTTTGAAAAAAAAAATCGAATTGTCATGATTTTTGAAAATTGGTCTTTAAAATGTCCTGATTTAAAAAAAAACATCTCAATTTTGTTGCAAAGATTAAGGCATTACAGCAGCTGTATTTCGCTTCTGTCAATGCAATCTATTGGTGTCCTAAAAAATTCAAATTTTATTTCGTAGTGTCATCATTTTTGAAAAAAAAAATACAACTTGGCACCGTAAAATGTGTTGATCAGGGATGCCGTCCGAATAAATTTTTAACTCTTTTTTCTTTAATTATTTCAGAAATCTGATTTATTCTCGTTGGAGATGTAAAAGCTTTTTTGAATTAGAAAAAAAAATTGATTCAATAATGTTTCAATATCTATCCAATTTTTAATTTGCACCAGCCTTTCGGAATTTTCAAGCGCAAATTTGATTCATTACTACACATTTTTCATATTATTCGAAAGACTTATGTCTGAGGTTTGTTAAACCTACACACAAGTTTGACAGATATGATAAATTTTTCAGAGTCAACATAAGACAAAACCTAAAAACCCTAAAGTTACCGTAAGATTCTGATTCAGTTAAGCGTTTTCTGAGAACGTTCAACCAATGCAAATAAATTAGGTATGAAGAAAATATTGTTTAAGTTGCTTCCAAGTGATTATAAATCTTAATTTTTCGCAGATTTTGAATTAAATTGCCTTTCGTTGTATGTAAGGTGTTGTATCTTTCTCGACTCAATCGTCCAAAGTGTATAAAGATGCAAATTCTTCTTGACTATTCAAGTTTTTAAAATAAATTTGAAATATATTTGTTTTTGCACACAGGTTTCTTACGCGATATTAAAGCCGTCGTATTTCATGTAGGACTTCAAATATTTCTCCCGAATAGCGTGTTAATTTGCGAGAACCGTGGAAAATAACCTTGATTATGGAAAAAAAACCTGTAAATAGAAGTTATGTAAGAAAAACTGAGCAAAATCAATCTGCGATAAAAAATTGGAAAGTGTATAGTGAAAAACTTTGGCTGATGGTATACGTATAAGTTTGGCAATACTATTAAGCTGCTTTTAAAGAGTATTTTAAATGTCCCGCTTATTCGGCTGTGTCCCGCTTTTTTGTCGTTAAATGTCCCGCTTTTTTCTGAAAGTGTCTGGCAAGCCTAGTCTATGATCATTTGCTATTTGCATTACTCAACAAATCTTGAATTCTCATTCGCGAACCGAATCTGAACCTGAATTTTGAATATTGGTTCTGAAACTGCATTAAAAGTTTGAATTTTGAATCTGTTTTTGAATGTTAATACGATTTCTGAATATGAAGCCCAGATCAGAATTTTAAATATTAGCCAAGATGTTAAATCTGCTTTACATCTCCTCAAACATTTATTTGTTTTTAAAAGTTTGAAGTTTTAGTTTTCAATCTGAATTAATTATTCAAATTTCGTTCAATCCAACTGAATTTGAAACGCTAGATTAAAATCCAGAAGGTCATCGAAGAAGAGGCAGACCCAGAAACTCGTGGCGGCGAAGTCTAGCCGCTGAAATCCGAACTGTCGACGAGAGTCTTGACTGGGACCAAGTGAAGACGCTGGCTCCAGATCGTCAACAGTGGAGGTCTTTTACCACGGCCCTATGCACCGGACGATCGGCGCGGGATCATTAAGTAAGTAAGTAGATTATTTTTTAAGGTTTTGGTAACAGTTCTTGATTTAAAATGTTTACTCTTGAATAACTATACTTAATCATCAAAATTTGATTGAGAATTTTATTTTTTTTAAATGAGGAAAAAATACTTACTCATCATAAAATAATGTTTGATTCGCTACACAGTTCTAGAATATTTTCTTCATTCAATAAGTAAGAGAAAATATTGTATTATTTATTGTAGGGTACGCATTTCAGATTCCTGAATTCAGAAAATTCTGTTATGTTTACTCCAGGGAGCCACCTAAACTTATAGTAGAGAGAAAATATTCGAGATATTATTATTTCAAGGGGGCCGCCTTAGTTATATTAAACATTTGAATTCCGATTTTCATTTTCTTTCCTAGTTTTCTAGAACTTAAAGCAATATGATTGGCTCCCCTTAATACTACCTTATGTCTGGTCAACATGAAGTGTTGCCAGTGAATGTCGCCGACGCTTAAATATTGACGAAAACTCCGTTTTGGAGACTCAGCAACAATATAAAATTATACTGCAACACTGTGATAAGTTCAAAACAAAATTTTCTGATCTAGTTACAAGTATCGTTGCAATAACATTGTAGCAACCGCCTCATCATTGAGCCCATAATGTGGCCATTTTATCGAGGTTTCCCCATTATCGATCGCTCCAAATTACCCACAATCACCTCCTGGCTGACCGCGGCAAGTAGTTCCTCCCACGCGCTTAAGCATTATCCGAATTCGTTACGGTTGTATTGATTTTCCGGCTGATTTTCCGAACCAGTTCGATTGGAAGAGACGCGAGCGAGCAAAAAAAAAAAAGCACCCGGGGCCAGCCATTCGGTGGACTCATTAGTGGCGCTGATCGGAGATCGGAGCCACGTTACTCTACTCTAGAGAGCACCTTCAGCGGATGGGTAATTTAACTACCCGAGTCTTCTGTGGTAATCTACCGTCTCGATACCCCCGGGAGCTATGCGAGGGGACCCAATAATTGCACCGCTGCTGAACTTCCCCCGTGAAACAAAGTAAGGGAGTCGATTCGGTGAAAGCCTGGTGCAACGGTCGGCGACTCACGGCGAGAAAATAAACGATATTGTTATTATTTTGCGGAGCATATTTAATCGCTTCCCAGCAAGCGAGCACGCCCGTCTTCTACCAAGGTAACTAACGCTAATCCGATGAGAACTCCACCCAAACCGAACGCCCTACAACAAGAGCCTCGGTTTGCTTCGTTCCTTCCCGACGCAAGATGGTAAATCAATGAACAAAAACACGTTCCTCGGTCGATGGTTGCTTCGGTAGTTTTCCCGCAAAATTGCCATTGTGAACTAGATCTTTTCACGCACGATAAGCGAAAGTGCGTTGCGTTGTCGTTGTGCCCTTCGCCGAAAGGCTAGGCCTACTACTGGGTAACTACAATTTAGCCGATCGCTTTCAACCTTGAAATTGAAAAAGACGAAAATTACAACAAGTGTACCTATCAAAGGTACAACGATAGACAGCCGACAAGTCAAAACACCCACTAATCAAAGGGAGGGAGGTCTGCGTGCGACTTTCTTCCATATCGGTCGATTACCACCGGTTCGACGTTTGTTTTGCCGGAGCCGACATCGTAAAGGGTTATTGGACTTCTGCAACTACCTACACCGGTTTGTAACACGATGTGGAGACGACTACATCCATTTTACGGTATGGCGCACAAATTACAGTGATTGGTTTATAGATACGTACATGAACAATGCTGGCGACAAGACACATCCGGAGATTTTTCTTCGGAAGCTGTTAGACGTGTTCTGACTGTATCTGCGCCATGTTCTTTGGTGCCAGATGGTTGATTTGCAGTGAGAGTGAAAGATGATTATCGAAATTAGGTTTGTTTGAACCATTTTGTACAGTTTTTCAATTGTTGTCGTTTACTTTTTTATACTCTGTTTTCTCAACTATGTATATGAAAATAATAATAATAATAATAATAATAATAATATTTATAAAGACCTTTTAACCTTGGGAGGTCAAACGGGTCTGAGTTTTATGAAAATAGTCTTAAAGAAATTATTTTCCCTGCATAATTTTTACTTCACAGTTTTCAATTAAAAAATGTACAACGAATGAAAAATTCTGGACAACACAAACACAAATTTTCTCCAATGCGTTTCGATACGTTGGAAAAATTTAAAAATGCTTGACTTTGGAAGACAAAGGCGGATTTTTATTATTACAGTTTTTCAAACAGAAGGTTATCTGCCAAAATCTGCAAGCGTTATACGTTACACAAAACGCATGTAACGCATGTAAACTTGTCTTCAACACAGAAACACATTACTAAAATACATAGTTGAGAATAGAAGAGTGGTTCATGACCACAACTTGAGATGTTCTTCTTAATTCCGAATGTTAAATACTGATTCAAAGTTCATTTTAAGATGACTCAAGTGATTCTTGACTCTGGTTTAAAAACTGAAACATTAACACATACAACATCTCAACTTAAAAGCTCCAAAATCTTACCAGAAAATACAGACATGAAAGCAGGTGAATGATTAAAATATAGAATTTAAACAGAAAAAAGTTCATACTCAATTTGAAAATGAAAAACGAACAGAATTTATCAAACTTTTTCGTCTGTTTTCAAATTGAGTTTTGAAAGTCTAATTATAGAAGAAAAAAACAACTAGAGTGATTGAAACAAGAAACGCACCACTATGTGTATTTGTTGTTAAAATTTGAATGATTGACATCTTTAAAATTATATTCAACAATTTGTTTTGTTCATCTAAGGCAGTGGTTTTACAAAGTGGTCCCAGCCGCCCCCTTGAAGGCGTTGAGAGTTAGGGGGGCGGTGAGCTCAATTTTGAAATTTTGAGGGCGTTGAAAGGGCTCAGGGGGACGGTGAGGTCATAATTCATAAATCACGGAACAACGTAGATTTGAAATAACAACGAGTAAGTTCGATGCAAAACAATGAAATTACGTTTCAGAACTAAACATCAGATTCAAGACTAAAATTTCTATAATTTTACAGAGCTGCAAGCAAATTTTGTTCCAGTATCTCAATAATTTTATTTCTTAAAATGTATCTAAAAGATATTTTTAAATTGTCACAGATTTTGTATACGCTCTACATGTTGATCGTGTTTTGTTAGATTATTTTGGGTTATACTAAGAAAGATTAATTTAAGTTGGCAATGTTTGATAATCTTTTGAATGTATTGTCTCAAAAATCTGCTAAACAGGAGAATTATTCGAAAAAATCTGTGAAAAAGGCTTCATCTGTGATTCAGTGATAGAATATTTGAAAAAAAAAATGAATGGTTTTTTTAGGTAAGAGAATTTTTATTTTTAGTGCTTGTTTGTTCATCTTTATTTCAGTTGATTCCAAAAATCAATTGTGCCATTTGCCATGGATAAACTTTTTAATCTATTCGGTTATCACTAACATTGTCGGATTTCAGTCATTAGTATCTAAGTTTAACTTTAAGACTCGCGAATGCTGCATGAATTTAAAACAGGACTCAAATTCATTTACCAAGAAATAATACTATTCTGTACTTTTTTTCATAATTTACTCATAATTTCTGACTGTTACTTTTCAGGAAAATAAAAATAAATCATCAAATGAAGGGTTTAACGATTGTCCAGGAAATTTTCCATAAAATTAAGTGTTTACAAAAAAACGCTTTTAAGTTGTTTGATCATTTTCCATATATACCTATTTTTCGAAAATTTGCATTTTTCTTTCGAACGAAAGAGAATGTAAATAAAGTTCTTAAAATCTGTAAAATCACGAAATATTGTTTGAAATATTAAGAATCGTCTAATATTTAATAAAAATCGAACATTTTTGAACTTGAAATTTTCCCAACCTCTTTCTCTCTGAGGGCCTCATATGAATTCGAATTGATTTTGAGTTAAGTCTCACAACTTACTACAACATAAAGCCAAAAGCCAATGATTTTTTTTTCCAGATTATAATTTTTTTTGAGATTTTCTAAAAATTTGACCAGGGGGGCGTTGAACTTAAAAATTTAAGAAAAGGGGGCGATGAGTAGAAAATGTTTGAAAACCACTGATCTAAGGAGTGTATTCGAAAAAAGGCATTATTTTGTTTCGTGAATAACTTTTGAATGCATTGATGGATATTGATGAAATTTTCAGTGAAGCTACCTAGTAATGTAATGAGTACGTGTACAAAAATTGGTGATAATTTGTCAAGAAGTTTTTGAGATAGCATCCAATTCAAAAGTTCATTGACAGAATTTTTTGGGCAGGATCGAGAAAAATCCAGAAAAGTCTCAGTAGGTGACCCAAAAACAGCTGGAAATCAACTATTCAACCAATGTTCACATGATAAATCGTACGAGAAGTCCTAGAGGACCAATAGTACGCAAAAGTTTGAATAAAGCATAGATCACCCAAAATCTGGACGCACTGTTTTATATACCATTGCGCTCCTAGTAGTCAGATCTAGAATATTTTGACAGTGCTTTGTTCGGAAATGTTTCTTCTATCAGTGCTGATAATTTCATCTCGATTCGTTTTGTTTCAAAAAAGTTACACCTGATGGAAGCCGCGAGACGAAAATTAATTTTGGTCACCCACGTCAAAACCCCCAGGGGTCGGGGTCATAGGACCAGTCAAGTTTTCGCCAGATTTGGCAGGCTGCCTCTACAGCAAAGAGGTTCTACAGTGGTATCGGGCCAACGGGTGGATTTTGTCGAAAAGGACATCAACCCACTCAACTGCCCTCAATTTCGCCCTATCGGAAAATTATGGGCAATTGTCAAGCAGAAGATGAAGAAGAATGGTAGGACTACTCGTGATGCAACAGAGATGAAGAGATTGTGGAACAAAATGGCCGCTGAGGTCAGCGAATAGGGTGTCCAAACTATGATGAGTGGTACTTGACGAAAAGTTCGAAATTTCATCAAAACAACATCGGACTAATTTGTTTTCTTATTTTTCCTTTAAAGTGCAATAAAAATCCTACATTTTGAGTACAAAACATTTTTATTTCGTTTACAAAGCTCTGAGATAGACCCTGCGTCCAGATTTGGGATGATCCATGCTTTAAAAGTGAAGATTATTGATTCCATGAAGTGAGAGGAATGTGAAAGTTTTTTTTTTCAAGCTAAACCCAAAAACATGAATAGAGGAAGTGATAAAAAAAGTCAAATTTTCTGACTTATAAATAGACCTGACATCATTTCTACATGGTAGAAAAGCTGCCCACACCGGTAAAATAAGCAAAGCACGGTGGTCAAATCGTGCTAAAAGTATTTGGACTGCTTGTGGGGAGATATTTTGAAAAATGGACAGCAAAACGAACTCTTTAGCGGTCACCTGGCAGGATTTCAACCAGAAACTTTTCGTTGACAAGTCTCGCCAGTATTTTCCGGAAATATACAAGGAGACAAATTTATTAACTATTACTGGAGGAGCCTGACTATCTGTTGAAAATGCAAATTACTCAGTCATTCATAACGATTGACACTTTGAATGGCTTAAAGAAGGCTGCCTCCAAATGCGACTTTTTTTGCTGCAAAGCTCTTCAATAGGTCCCAAAGTTTAAACTCTGTTTAAGTTGAATCTGGAATCGTGCTATTACGCAAAAACGATGGTCGTATGATAATAATTCAAATATGTTGTTTGATTGCCTAAGGAGGACTATCGGCAAAATTTGTTGTAACCACCAAACCAAACCAACGACCAAATTCTAAATTTTCGATTATTTTGAAGGTCAACCTTCAAGAAACAGTGAACGTGATCAAATAAGAGCTTTGATTTGAAAAAGGCGGTTCATAGTATGCATTCTAGATGGCGCACGTGTTGCCCAAGAATTAAAGTTGGAAATTTTCTTTATTAAACGCCTCAAAAACCACTAGGTAGAACATCACAAAAATTTGCATATGTAAACATTACATCAATAAGTAACTTCGCTGAAAATTTCGTTTATTTACATCACTACACAAAAAAAAAGTATTGCATATTTTCGAATACACTCCCTAATAACTCAAGCACAGATTTCCTTTTTTGCGATGAATCAATTGGCGTTGAGGACCAAAAATATGAAACAGGTGAGAAATTAGAAAAATACCTTCAATGTTTGTCTACAAAAATCAATATTATTTCTTAAAAACAAATACTGTTTAAAAGAGAATAATAATGCTTCAACAAACTATCTCAATAGATACTACATTCTAAGGCGTTCTCTAGTATTCAAAAGGTATTGAGGGGTTTTAAAAATATATTCCTCTTGCACAAAGCACAATTTACGACTTCAAGATGGAAAAAATTGTTTGACGGATTGAAAAAAATTGTTAAAAAATATTTGTTAATGAAAAACATGTTTCCGGATTGAAATTCAGCCTAGAATATATGTTTCATCAGATCACCTCACGTTGATGAAGAAATTAGGCAGTTTGACAAAGTGTTATAGCTCAAATGTCAAATCCCTTCGCTTTGAGGAAAATCCTTAAAACCCATTTATAAAACCTTTGGAATACTACAAAATGCCTTAAAAATGAAGTTCTCTATTCAAATAGTTAATTAAAATTTATTTTACTTATTGTTTACTTTTACATTTACTTGATTTTGTAGAAACACATAAGTGATACTATTTTCATTTCGCATTTTTTGATCATATTTTGGTCATTGAAGCCGATTGATTCATCGAATTTTATTTACGCTTGAGTTATTTGATGAACAATTCAAATGAAATTGTAGAAGAAAATTCTGACGAATGTCAATCATTCATTTTTTAACAAGCCGAATCCAGAGCGGTACTATTCTTGTTTCGCTCACATGTATCATCATATACTCCCCTTAAAAAAACTTAAAAAGCACTCAGTATTCTTAAGTACAACATGTTCGCAGAAGTTTTATTTTATACTAGCTGACCCGGTGTGTTTGCTACACCTTTCGAAAATATATAAAAATTTCTGAAAATTATTCAAATTTTAATTGCTTTGTAGGAATTATTTTAATTCAAATTACAGATTAAACCAAAAGCAACCGCTATTGAATGAGAGATGCAGCTGGAGTCTCGAATTGTAATACAAAAAACTTGAACTTGAAACTTGATATCTCAATTTGGTTCCAAGTTTTGAAATTTTTAAATTTGTTTTTATGAGCTTCATAAATTTTCAAGTTAATTGTTTATTCAATTAATTGATATAAACTCATCAACCTCTCTCTCTTCCAATGCGGAAAGGGTTCACGAACCATAGATGTATCTTGAGTATCTGAAAAATGTCACATGCCACATTTGGCTCCATTTGTTTGATAAGAGTTTTCGAGTATGTCAAATAAAATACGAATATAGTCCCGAATCCGCCCTGAAAAATGAGGGTGTCAAATTATGCATAAACAAACAACCTGTCTTATGAATTATGGTCCCATTGCTTGATATGTTCTCGATTTATGCAAAAAAAAACTGGTAAGGGAGCCCTCCTGTCCTCCTCATCCTCCACTGCTAGAATGAAGTCGGCGTCTCTAACAATCATACCAAAAACCCTCTCATATCAAATTCATAAACCCCTTCCTTTCCTACCATCTCAACACTGCAAGGCGTAAGGATCTATAACACTTGTAGAAACACCTTTCCATGCCATACGTGATTTCATTTGCTGACTTTGTCAACATAGTTTGAGAACTTATGCTAACAAAATTGTATTGGGCCATCCTCCCCTATTCCTATGTTCCTGCTAACTGTGAGAAGGACTATATCAAAATAACATCACATGTAAAATTTCGTCAATTTGCTAGATGAATGTTCGGGTTATGTAAAAAAATTGTATGGAAACCCTCCTCTCCCCTTTCTATATCTTCAATTTTATGCTTCTACTGCAAGGATGGAATGGATCCATTTGCTTGGTTAGCTGGTTAGTCGTATTATGCAGAACATGTTGGAGATTTCCATTTACCATTTCTGAGTACTAAATATTCATAGAAATATTTCTTGTACTCAAATACCCTTTGATGTCAAATTAGGTTTTATTTGCTCAAATAATGATCTAGTTTTGCTAAATTTGTATGGAAGCCCCCTTTCCGCATTTATATCTCCCCGCTGAAAGAAAGGAGCGGTCTCAATTTATCATACAATCATTTCTCGAATTCAAATTTCCTCCCATGCCAAATTGGGTTCCATTAGCTCGATTCGAGTTATGTTTGAAAATTGTATGGAAGCTCCCCCCCTCTCTCCATCCACCCCGCTGGAAGAAGGGATGTGTCTCAAGTAACCATAGAAACATTTCTCGTATTGAAGTATTCTTACATGCCAAACTTGGTTCCATTTACTTGATTAGTTCTCGAGTTATGGAAAAAATTCTAAAAAAGCCCTCCTTTCCCCTTCTTATCTCTGCACTGGAAAAAAGGAGAGGTATCAAACCATCATAGAAACATTCCTTGTACCGAAATACACTTCCAAGCCCAATTTGGTACCATTTGTATGACCAGTTCTCGAGTTCAGAGACAAATTCATGTTTATATAGATATAGATTTGCTAATGAAAATGAATATTTCAGTTTTTTAAAAACAAAAGTTTTAGGGCATAATGTTAAGATTGAATTTGATTCTATTGTGTATCCAGATTATGAAATTGAAATTATTTCACTAATTTCAGACGTCGATAAAATTCAAACTTTACATTGAAAACTGGATTTAGAATTCATAGAATACATGTATTTAGAAATGGAATGAAGAAAATAAATTAAATGAATTCTTATTTAGAGCTCTCAGCTGGAATCGATTCAGAGCCACCAAATCCACCGAACCGAAATTATCAGGTTAAAAATTAATAAGGCTTTGATCATTTAGAATCCGGGCAGTTACAAACGTGTGTATTTTAAAAACTATTCATTTGATCGATAAACTTTATATGGAGGAAATGAATGTGCTAATATGATATTTAATTTAAAAATTAAAAAAAAAAGTTTACTATTGATTTCAAAAAAATACTCTTACTTTATCTTACTTATCTTACTTACTCTTACTAAATCTGTTTTTTTTTTCTTTGCACACTTTTTTCAGTCATGTAATGATCTATTATTTTTACCACAGAAGCAAAACCTTTGCAAAATCATGACATTTTACTCAATTTCACCAGGAAAAACCAATCGGAATTTGGTTGGAACCTTTTCATGAGTGGGCATCTTGAAGAATTCGACCTCTTTAATCCGGTTTTAACATGAATTTCCTGGTCCATCAGAACCATCATCCATCATCATCCATCAGAACCTGGTCCAATGGTGTCTCATTGCAAAAAAAAACCGATTGCACAGATTGCGAACTATAGAACTGCTCACTATTATAATAGTGAACATAATAATTTTAGTTATTTACTTGGTGTCTACTAGTCAGGCAACACTTTTTAGCTGCCGGAAACGGATTTACTGCATTGTTAAGGGGTCTGCATTCAGTAATCCTCAATATCCAGAGTCTTTTAACCACAATTGAGTTCAAGGGTTCTACTCCGATGCTTGATTTGAACTTCGTGAGCATTCAAGAGTGGCTCCTCATACATCTTAACCATTTGGGCCAAATACAATTCAGAAAAACCCAACAGTTCATGATTTTACAAGGCGACAGAGAAGAATTTCCAAAGCGATTGTGCAAAATTATTTTACCATGTCTTTTTGCATCGTAAATATCTCAAACACACGTTAACATAGAAATTTGAATAAAAGGCAAAATAGTCCTTTTCATAATCAACACAACGCTGTTAAAGTTTTGCATATCCGAGGTCTAGTAACGTAGCTGTCAACGAAGTAAAGTGGCCGGATACTAAATGATCATAGCCTTATTCTGTTCGAACTCAAGAAAAACTACAAAACTCAGGAAGACTAACAGATATGAATAACTTAACTAAGGAATAATGACATTGATATGTACAAACTAGGGTAACGGACTTATTTTGAACTGGGTGTATATTTTGGACCACCTTGCAACTATTTTTCGATATTTCACTCATAAATCAAGTTAATCATGAAAAATTTGAACAAATATAAATAAAGCTCCTTCCTTTACTTCTAAACATATCTAAGATCCAATTAAATAAGCTGATAAGGGATGGAAAATTGAAAAAAGTAATGATTCTGCACTGTTGAGCGGAACCAAGCCAATTTCAGGAGGACGTGCCATTATTGGAGTCAACTTTTGAAAAGTTTTCTGCATAGCTGTGATGAATTCAACAGAAGTCTAATGAAGTCATCCCATTTCAATTTTGTAAACTTCCTTTAAGAATTTCCATTTAGTTTCCACCGAAATTATTCTCCCCGTGTAATTCATAATGTGATATCTAGTTACATACATGCCATTGCACCTTTCAATCAGATCGATTTTACCATTTCTAAAATTTGTACCAAATACTTGCTTAAGACATGAATTCTGGCATAGATCAATCAGTTTAGAAAAAAAAACCGAATGTCCTTAAATCATCAACAAACGTAAGTAAATAAGTTGATAAACAGTTTCATGAAAAACGCTGCTAATTTAAAGATTTTGTTCTTTACATTTTTAATTCAAAAGCATAACTGTTTCTCTTGATTGCGCAACGTCAAACGCTGCTAGCCATTCTATGGGCATAATGACTCAATCACAATTTGTCATGAGGGAAACTGCAAACCTCAATTTCAATTTGCGTCACCAACGACGACCACGGCGATGAACATCATCAACCCATTTCCTGACCATGATGACAACAGAAGCAGCATCCGTGAAGAGGAAGGACATAAAAAAAACCACAACTTGCACGGGAAATCTTCTTAATCGAAACCACACAATTCTCAACACGTTCAGCCACCCGCAGCATCAATTCAGCGAAGGTATGTATGCAAAATCAAGCGTAAAGGCTCAGACACCTATGACTATGACTAAATTTGCACAGCAGATACGGTAGCCAAAAGTACGGCTACATATTACCCATAACTGAAAAGAGTCCCGTGACAAACCGCAAAACACGAGCAGAACAACGGGTTCAATCATCTCAGAACTTACTTCCTTTCTCATTTTAACCTGATGGATCGTGATCAATCTACGTCTTCTTCAGCTCGTGTCGAAATGTTCATGGATTAAGTTGAAGCTTCAAGGGCTTAAGACCTTAAAACGATGAACTCACCACAAGAGCAGATGACAAATCAATTACCTTCCTACTGCACATATCTACTTCGTCGTCTCGTTCTGGTCACTTCATCTTCGGAAATTATCCGGAAAGGAGGGAAAAAACTTTAACTGATTTCAACTCATGACATAATTGTATGTACGTGGTGCAAGTAACCAGTTGATCGATGGGAGATTAAGCCCTTAGTTGGCCTGGCCCTGAGTATGTCTTTGGATTGCTTCGAACGATTTACTGACGGTTGATTAGTTTTGGTCTCATTACATGAGTATCAAGCGATAGAAATATATATATTTTGAATATTTAAATAATTTAACATTAAATTCTCTAAGGAAAACTTTTTTTCAGAATATGTATCACAGAACTAATCAGAAGAAGATATTTCCAAAAAATATTTTTCAAACATAAATCCCAAGTGCACTTGCGTTGCGTGCATGTCGTAATTTCCGATGTCTGATGGATCTTGAAGGTGACAAATGCCCATGGAAAATCTCTCAGAATCTCGCTCTTTATGACATCGCCTAGAACCTAGGTTCTTGTATCGTCTTGTCTCCAGAATGTAGAGCACACCCTCGGGGGACAGTTCTCAGAGATGGTAGGTAATTTCCATCCATAGTCCGTTTACTTTGCGGAACGATGTCATTACCTTCTAGTCATCCATTACGGCACTGAAGTCGGCCTCGCTTTTATCAGAGAAGACATGGGAAAAATCTTAAAGGCCAACAGGCGACGAGCAATTTCCAGAGGAAGCAAGTGGGTAAGTTTTGTCACTGACACACTGATGGATCGATGCTTAGGAAACGGATCAACAATCGCCCAAGAGTGTGTCGTTCTAGTTAAGTACGAAAATTTCCGTTGACACTTTTTCCCTACATCGAACATTTGTTACTGTTAAATTGTTACTGTTAAATAAGGAAAACTATATCTATGAACATGGAAACTCAACTGAGATAAAACTTACACGTGTAAGGGAAATCCACGAATTGAGTCAAATTTACCTGCAAAGAAATGAAAAAATCATTAGTCATAAGCGAATTTATGATAGTTAAAAAGAGGTTTATCTGTCTAAAAATAATGTAAAGGTTGAGACTTTGACTGAAATGGTTTTTAGTGAATTAATCAACAGTACAGACATAAGTTTTTTATTTCAAAAAAATAGTTTAAAGATATTAGGAAAAAAAATTGAATACCTTCTGTTACTGTAAAAAGGAAAAGGGAATACTTTATATTGATCCTTTATTACTTTAACTAACTGAGAGTAATCTTATGAAACCGTAAAATCTCGTTGTGAGCCTATGATCATTTAGTATCCGGGCACTTTATTTCGTGATAGCTACGTTGATAGAGCTCGGATATGCAAAACTTTAGTAGCGTTGTGTTGGTTATGAAAAGGACTATCTTGCCTATTTTTGATAGATTTTTAAGTTAACGTGTGTTTGAGATATTAACGGTGCTAAAAGGCATGGTAAAAATAATTTTGCACAAATTTGCTCCTTTTACGCATTTTGCGCCTCAAAAATTCATCATGAGCTTTCCTCATGAACTTGAACATGAATTTTTTTTTCGGACCAAATGGTTAAGAAGTATAGGGAGCCACTCTAGGATCCGCACGAAGTTCAAATCAACCATCGGAATGCAACCCTTGATCTTAAATATGGTAAAAAGTCTATGGTTATTGGGGATAACTAAATGCAGACTCCTTAAATAATGCAAAAAATCCATTTCCGGCAGGCAAAAAGTTTTGCCTGACTAGCAGACACTAAGTTAATAACTTATAATGATCAGTTCCAAAGATCGCAATCTGTGCATCCGGTTTTTACGTAATTTGACAGATGTATTCTGATGGACAAAAAAATTTATGTTAAAGCCGGATTTAAGAGATCCAATTCTTCGAAACGCCTTCTCATGAAAAGGTTCCAACCAGATTCCAATTGCTTTTTCCAGGTGATTTTGGGTAAAATATCATGATTTTGCAATGGTTGTGCTTCGGTGGTAAGAAAAATAAATCAATACATGACTGAAAAAAGTGTGCAAAGATAAAAAAGAGATTTTATGAAAAAGTTTGAGTATTTCTTGAAATCATTGATAAATTTTTTTAATATATTTTTACATTAAATGTCATATTAACACCTTCATTTCCTCCATAGAAAGCTTTTCGATCAAATGAATAGTTTTTAAAATACACACGTTTGTAACTGCCCGGATTTTAAATGATCATAGCCTTTTTAATCATTCTAATTTTATTAATGATAATTGCATTGTCAGATAAATTAATCAATTGGCGTTTTGGTGCGTGTATGTAAGCTAAATAAGCCCTTTAACGTTGATATTATGGCGGTGTAGTGCCTCGTCTTCATTGTCGATCCATTTATCGAAAAAAAAAACCTTGAAAACCTGTTTTGTGCGATTTTAATTTCTGGTCAAGTACCAAGAAAAAAAGTGCTAGCATATTTTTTTAACAAAATATCAGATTATATGTTTTAATGCTTAGTTCATTCGAAAAAAAAAATCATAGATAGAACAATTAAAATCCTTTGATCAATAAAATCTATGATTAAAAGCATCAGATTTTTATGCCAATATGAAATCTCGTGCAAAGTTTTCTGATGAAGGCATGATTTTACTATAGAAGAAGAATCGAACGTCTGTGTTGGCGCCTGTGCAATGATCGAAGAACAGATTTCATTGCGATTTTTATTTATTTATTTATTTATTTATTTGTTTATTTATTGAACATGTAGTGTAAGGTAATTCAATTCCTTTTTTAATACTACATTTAGTGCTGCTAAGTTTGTATTCGAAGATTCCTTATAACTATAACTAATTTAACTATTCTCTTAGTATACATCCGGTGCAAAAACTTACTGATTCCCCCCATTGAAAAAGCTATGACACTCTCTCCGAAATGAATTTAAAGTGTTACTCGTTTTTATACTGTTTGGAAGATCATTCCAAACAGCTATGCCCCTGACAAAAATTGTTTTATTGTAGCTTTCAGTGTAATGACGTGGTATTGAAAAATTAAATAAGCGATTACTTCTAAGACGAATAAATTTGCTTAGTAAATAAGTTGGAGTTCTCGAGTTGATGATTTTATAGATAAAAATACTAGATCTCAATTTATAAAAATTATCAAAAGATATTCCTAAAACATGTGATTGATGATGACTAACTCTATGATAACGAGATAAATTGAAGATGAAACGAATGCAACTGTGTAATGCCACTTTAAGCCGGTTCATTATAAGCAAAGGCGCGCCGACTAGAAATTCGGCTCCAAATATCATATGCGGGATTATAAGAGTTTTCACCAGTAATAGTTTTATGTTTACAGGTAAAAAATGTGAAGTGAACCTAAGCATACGTAACGTTCTATATATTTTCGAACACTGGGCATTGACAAACGATGTCCATTGCAAGTTGTTTTGAATTATTACACCAAGATTTGTTAGGCTATCTACGTATTCGATGTTGTCATTGCCAATTTGAAGTTGTGGTAAACTTGAAATATTTTGCGAAGTCGAGAAAAACATTGCTTTGGTTTTATCGCAGTTAATGGGCAATCGATTCCTTTGAGACCAGCTGTGTACGTTTTGTAAGTCGGTATTCAATGTATTAATAAAACAGTCTGGTGAAGTATTAAAAGCATGCGAATAAATTTGGACGTCATCGGCAAACATGTGGATGTTAGAGTTTCTGCAAGACATTGGCAAATCGTTTATAAATAGAGAAAAGAGTATTGGTCCTAAGATTGATCCTTGAGGAACCCCAGATATTACTGGAGCAGAGCTGGATCGAGAATCATTGCATGATACGAATTGAATTCGATTTTTCAAGTAGGAGTCCAATAAAGTAACCGCACTTCGTGAAAACATAAATTGGTACGAGAGTTTTTTTAGAAGTTTAACATGTGAGACTCTATCAAATGCTTTTGAGAAATCTATCGTCAGCAAGACGGACAGATGCTTCTTGTCCACTTTGCTATGAATATCGTCGAGCACTTTAGCTAACGCTGTAGTGGTACTATGCTTAGATCTGAATCCTGACTGAAACTCGCTAAGTAGATTAGAGGAATTTAGAAAGGATTGAATTTGTAATTTCCGCACACGCTCGAAAACTTTAGAGAGAACGCAAAGGATACTAATAGGACGAAGGTTCGAAAGGTCTTTACTACTAGATTTTTTCTTTATAGGTAGGATTTTAGTTACCTTCCATACTAATGGGAATTTATTTGATCTGATAATGATGTTAAAAAGCTTACAAAGAGGAATCAACAAAGATGGTAAGAGAATTTTTACAAATTTCAGCGGAATTTGATCAGGACCTATTGCGTTGGATTTGATTGAATGAATTGCTATAACGATATCGTTGAGTCAATTGTAGTGAAATGGAATCCATTTTCATTCAGTGGTAGAACAGGAAGATATTCGTCGTCGGTAGTAAAATTAGAAGCAAAGTACTCATTGATCTGATCACTGGAATGATTGAACACTTCATGTTTAGTTGGCTTAGAATTCTGGATTAATTTTAATTTTCTCCATAGCTCCTGGTTTGAATTAGCTGTTAGAAGTCGATTAGAAAGAGAATCAATTTTAGCTCGCTTGATCTTGTTTGTCACCAAATTTCTTAGTCTTTTATATCGTGTAAAGTCATCCTGCAGTTTGGATCTAATCCAGCAACGATAAGCAACATCTCGATTGCTCATAGCGATTTTAATATCTTGATTAAACCAAGGATTCTTCCTAGGAGACGTTTTTTTTAACGGAACGAAAGCTTCAAATAGTTCTAAAATTCGTCTGTTCAGAATTTCAAGTACGAGATCGGGATCATCAATCCGGTTGCAAAAAGTCCAATCATAGGAATTGAATGAAGTATGTAAAAGGTCTAAGTTTATATTTGAGTAATCTCTAAAGTATGAAAAATTGGTTTCGTGTTTCTGACTAATGTTGAGTGATGCATAAAGAATATCATGTTTCGAGAAACCAGGTGCAGACACTTGATCGTGATACAGAATAAAGTCGTTGTTATTCGTAATCAAGAGGTCGATTAAAGAACTTCCATTTGAATGGAAATGAGTTGGATTGCTATTAACACAACTAAAGCCAAGATTGTCTAACGTGTCTCTAAGGTTATAAGTTAAATCACAAGGGTTAAGCATATTAGTATTGAAATCTCCAATTAGTACTACGTTGTCGTACATGAGTGAAATATCGGTAAATAAATCATAAATTTTATCAGAACAAACATTTCGAGGAGGATTGTAAAAAACAGCCAAGAGGAAAGAATGACTGCCAACTATAACTTCTATGCACAAATATTCGGTTTTATCCTGAAGCTCAGAATTAATCTTGGACGAGGCAACAGCGTTACATTTAATACTACTTCTGTAAAAAATACAAATTCCTCCCCCGCGGGCATATAATCGGTCGTTACGCAAAAGTTGGTAACCATCAATCGTAATGTTGTTATCAGATACTGAGCTATTTAGCCACGTCTCAGTTAAACAAATTAAATCAATTTTACTATTTTCAAAACAAGCAGTTAATTCGTTAAATTTGGACATCTGTCTCGCACAAACGCTTTGGATATTTATATGGCAAATATTAAGTTTATCACACGGTAATGAGCAGTTCATAACGGTTCGCGGAATACAAATATTATTTTGGTTGTCAGGAGCACTGTTTCTGTTAAAAGACATCGAAAATTAAAAAAGTACTTACGAGAGACCATAGCTTTTTCCACCCCAATTTAATCAGTAAGTTCAGCTTGTGTTCAGTAACTTTCACTAGACTACCCATAGTTAACCAAAAACATTATTTTAATGACCAGTATAGGCAAATACTTAGCACAATCCATGTCTTCTTGTAGTTACAGCAGCCCATAGACGGTTTGCAGCAGCAACCCATTGTTTGAAGATAACGGCCTCCCACCCACGCAGCAACACAGCAACTTAACTTTTAGGACGGAATGAGGAATCATGGATATCTTAGGGATCGGAATCATGGGATATATGGGAAGGATAAGAGAAGAACTAAAGTGGAAGGGTTTTGTTGTTTTATTTTGACTTTTAGGAGCGGACGGATACAAAGGAAATACAGGATGGGACTCAAAGGATAGTGTTGGAAGGAAGTGAGATAAACAAGGAAAGGTTCATGTAGCAACTTGGTCGATAGAATTAATCAGCTCGGGGTTGTTTACGGCTGAGGTTTTCACGTACACCAAACCATCCTTCGTGAACGTTGAGTAAATTTTTCCAGTGCGTTTGAGTTTAAGTAACTCTCCTTTGAGTTTACGTGTTGATTCCGACAGATTCTCATTGACAAAGATCCTCCGGTTAATGTTGATGCCAATATGAGTGAGTGCCAAGTCGCATTTTTTAAGATACCGGCCGTAGAACTCGTTCCTGACACTCTTGAAGGCGAACTCTATCAGTATTGGTGGTGAGCTAGATTCTTGAATTGGAGAGCGAGATAGTCGTTTAGGGTTTACCAGGGGGAGTTCACTATCAGTAAATCCGAGTGCAAGAGAGATTTTACTAACGATATCACAAAGCTTTTCGTTAGGTCGAAATGGTATACCGGTGATGATGAGATCGTTAGATTTGGTGAGATGAAGCATTCGTTCCTGTGTGAGCTTAAGCTTTTCCTCGACAGAATGGATAGACTTTGAACTCTCCTGTTTGTATTCGCTCAGCTCATCCCTCAGCGTTGCAATTTCGGACTGAATCTCAGTTTTCGTCTCCGAGATCTTTGAGAGCACTTGGTTGATGGCAACATCGATCATGCTCTGGATTCGGTCCAACAATTTGCTGGTATCGGTGTATTCTTCTGAAGTATCGAGATCCCGATTTGATCGTTTCGGCCTATCTCTACCCATGGCTTGGTTGGTTGTAGATGTGGTAACGCAAGACTCGACGAATTGGATAGGAAAGATGGCTACCACTAGCTCGTTAAACTCGAAGATAATGATGAGTTTTCAACAGAAATTCTAGCGCGACACAATTTGAATTTTATCGATACTCCGCTGCGGTTCACAAGCGCGTACTTTCAAATAATTGTTCGTGTGAAAAAAAGACGTTTTTCGGTATATTGACACGGATAAAAAGCAGATAAAACCGGTCACTATGAAAACTACTGTTTGCTCATTTCTATCACTAATGAGAATTTTCGCGCTCTTATCTCTCAGCAGCAGAAAGGAAATGAGGCACATTAAACTTAAGCAGCAGAACATGCTCGGTAATGTTGCAAAAATTATGAAGGCTTCCATCTTTATTAATTTTATAAGTTGAATTCAAATTGATTACAGGGACGTTAACTTAGGAACGAATTTTAGTTATTATCAATATGAACGAAGCAGCTTCACAAATATGGCTGTTTTATAAATGAGTATTAAAAAACCTTGTTTTCGTAAAGTGTTGTTAAATTAGAATTTCTTAATGTCCCCCTCGACAGGTTAAATATCTATTATTATAATAAATATAACAATAATATAATAAATATAATAATAAAATATAATATCAAATTAATTTTTAAAAGTTTTTACTAGCTGACCCGGTGTGCTTTGCTACACCTTTAAGAAATAAATGAAGTTTGTGAAAATTAAAAAAAAATATTGAAGGTTTGATTTAAAATCAAAGATGATTTCATCTTTTTAAGTACAACTTGATCTTTAGATTTGTTTCTGAATATCTGAAATTTTTACTGTGTTTTTTAATCTTCATGAGTTTGTTAATCATACCAAAATGTATGTTTTAATCGTATAGATTAACCACCCTCTCCATCTTTTAAGGTAGAGGGAGCTCACAAACTTTCATTGAAACAAATTGTTTGTATCTAAATATCGTCACATGCTACATTTGGCTCCATTTTTTGATAATTTTTCAAGTTTTGCCAAATAAAATATGAAGAAAAAAACTATCTTCTTTCCTACTCTGCCCTGAAAAAATGAGATGGTTCCGTTTTAATAGTTAAGTGCTCAATTTATGCCAAAAATAAGCTGTATGAAGAAAAATTTATGAAAAAAAATTTCATTTAAAAACCATAATTTATACTGGCAACATAATGGAATGGAAATGTATGGGAAATTTTAAAAAATTAACAAAATTATCTGTAACATTTTTTGAAATATCCAGAAACTTTTCAAAGTGTTTCCCAGGATTTTAAAATGGTTCCAGTAAGTATTCTCAATTATTTTTAGAAAATTTCGACAAAAATTGCATCTCAATGAATCAGTTGACTAAAGTTTAACGGATGCTACAAATTTATAATTTTATGATAAACAAAAAAAGACAAAAAAAAATTAGCCCCTTTCAAATAGCATATTTTTAAAAGATTGATTATTTGCACCAAAATTTGTGCACTGTTTTTTCTTGTGTATTGTTTTTAAGAGATTGTTTTCTTTTTCTTCCTAAATGAATTTAAAATCTGTTTTTGTAAATCATGGATTTTTTCAAATCAGTTCCGAAAGAAAATGTATTAAAATACCAAATGTTCTAAGAGTAGCTTTATTGTATTTTTCAGTATACCCTTATGAGCCTTAAAACATGCTTTGCCAAGGTTGATAGTTCACAGTTTTTTTTTCATAATGGATCGAGCTAGCACAGGTTATGGGTAAGTATTAAATTCAGTAATGGCAAACACTATAATATTGTTAAAAAAATCTGTGTTCAACTTCTTCTTGAGTTTTTCCCGCATAAATTCCTAGATTATGCTCAGATTTGCCGGAAATTTGCCCAGTTTCTGATAAGCTAAATTTTGAAACAAATGACGATTTTTGACAGATTATTTCTTGAATTCTCGAAACTTTCCGGTCTGAATACATGCGAGAAAAAATCTGTAATAGACCGTATTGAAAATGTGATAAAATTTGTCTAACTTAGTCTAACTTTAGTTCCTTTTTTCCGAACATAGAACAAAAATGAATTCTTTGATATCAAATAAAAATTTCGATGAATTGAATTTTTAATAGAGCAGTTAATGCAAAACTACATGATTGAAGATTTAAATTTTTCACGAAAAATAGGAATTTGAAACTTATTGAGCAAGAAAAATTATTGTACAGAGCACCGTAGGAAGAACCGACTCATGGGGGGGGGGGGGGGGGTGGTTTGGTGACTAAGTTTTTTTGTATGATTTTTTGTCTAACAACACACGAATAAAAAGAATAAAAAACAAATTATGTTTGTAACTATATGATTATTCATTTTTAAGTACTCATTGATATTTTCCGTATGAAATTGTAACTCAACAGAAGACAAGAATGCCACAAGTCTATCATTAATAAAACCCCAAAAAAAGTAACTTTAGAAAAGTGGTCCTTGACCTAAAGGGTGAGCTATTTTTTTTAATGAAACCTCTAGAAACAACATATGAAATTTGCTTTCATCGACGGTTACAATTTTTGAATTTGTTTAAAAGTCTGGTAGATCACAAAGTTATTTGGTTTGAGCATAAGATAAGTTCTTTTTAGGGCAGCCTTCAATTTCTTAAAAAACTTATTCTATACTCAAATCAAACAAGCCCAATCTTCTAAACTCTTTTGCGAATTCCAAGATTCTATCCTTTGATGAAAATAAATAAAATTTTCCAAAAAAACAGTGAAATATAAAAAAAAAACTTCGAATCATATTTGCTTGATGCAAACTTGAACTAAATATATGATTTTAGTTTTAAATTTGGCTTTAAAAAAAAGCTGCAATATTAATAATTTTAAACAATACACCAAAAAACTAAAAAAAATGTGCAGATTTTTTAGGTGAAGATCAGGTACTTGTTGTTTCAACAGGAAATATTTTTCATAAAGAATCTGTTTCATACTAAAAATCTTGTAGATGATTTTTTTTTAAATTTAATTTGGGATATTTTGCATGCATAATTACTTAGAAAGTTAACTCAAATTCTACTTTATATTTGTGATTTTCAGCTGAACTGTGTACACAAACTTATTCTGATGAAAAACTTTGAAATTTGGAAATTAAATTGAAAAGCAAATTTTTAAGTTTATGTTCTCTTGAATTTCTCGACTATTTTATGTTGATTGAAAAACTCATTCACAAGCTAAATCTTTTTATGAATTTTAAATTTTAATTCTAAACCTGAATTCAAAAATTGAACTTTGAATCTGTTTCCGAATTTCTTTACGATTTCCGAAATGTACAAAAAATACGATTGCCAAATCTCAATTCCAGATTTTATTTTCATGAATCATTCATTTAAATTCTATAGTGCTGGTTTAATATCAATTCATTATTTTAATTATTTATTTTTAATATGTTTTGTGAATCCGATTTAAAACGTAAATTTCGAATGGTGAATCAGAATCTGGTTTTCAATTTTGGATCACCACTTAGAAGCTTTAAATGTTTATATTTTGTGTTAGAATAAATATTGATTATTGAAAATGCTTTGATTTTCAAAAAACATGAGGGCTTCTTCTGTGACTCACGAAATTTCACGTCTTCGTCCTGACTCCAGAAAATGCTTCAAAAAAGAAATTTGTGTATTGATGATCTCTGAAGACTAAAAATAGCTCTTCCGAACGAAAATTTCGAGGCTAGAGAGGCTATTTAAGACTGCAAAACCATATGAAATTTCGTAAGTCACATCACTCGAGTCGCAGAATAAGCCCAATGATTCAAATTTGTTATGATATGCCAACCGAATTTGAACAAGGATTTCAAAGCTGCTTTCCATTCCTTATTTCTTATGATTATTCGAACTGAAAATCAAGAATCCTAAACTTGATACAAAATCAGAAATACGAAAATATGTAGAAATTCAATTTTGGTTTAAGGAATATTGAACCAGAACCTCCAAAATAGGTTTAATTTAAAATATAAAATTCAGACCTAAATTTCTTAATAAGATTGCCACATGGCCGGTTTTAACCGGATTTTCCCGGATGTTTAATATAAAATTTGGGAAAAGTCAGGTCCGACCCGTTTGCCCAGATTTCATTGGAAAAGCCCGGATTTTGCCCGGGTTTGTCCTCATTCTTATTCTCAAACAAAATTTGTGTTGTAATTTTTTTTTTTATTCATGCGTCCAAAGTTTTTGCAGCAAGTTTCAAAAAATTATCAGGAAGGGTTTTTAAGTTTTTTTTCTAGATTTTTGATCAGCAATTCCTAGGTTTTGTCCAAAATTGCCCGGATTTGCCTGGATTTGATCGACAATTTTGAAATGAAATACCCGAATTTTGCCAGCCCAGATACATGCCGAAAAAAAATCTGACAACCTTATTATATGAACAAGTGAGAAAAATCTTAAAAACTGTAGCAGAGTTTTGAACTTGAAATGGATTTTTGAGGTTTTTGTATTAGTTTTTAGTTCAGATAGTTACTCTTGAATAGCTTTGCTCTATTAATTATCAAAAATTGATTATGAATTTAAAATTTTGAGTGTAGAGTATAATACCTCGCTTCCTTTTTTGGACCCTCATGGGGGGGGTTAACCCCTAAACCCCCTCCCCCCGTTCCTACGGCCATGGTACAGAGTATAATTTCACGACAAGGATTTCATTCATAAATTGGATTCAGGAAATAAAACTTGAAAAAATTATAATATTTAAAGCTCTCAACATGACAGCTTAAGCTGCAAAAAAGCTGGAAAAAATTCAAGATTACTTTCATATATTCCTCCAAAATTTCTTTAAATCAGAGCCTTGAGACAAAAAAAACTGAAATAATGATGATCGGTTTAGATTTAACATGCTTTTCTTTGTATAAGTTATTAGAATTATAATGACTTGATTGCTATACTTTTTTCCAAGCATATAAGTTTGGAAATTTATTAAATCGGTCCACATTTCAGTTTCAACTTTCAACGCAGAAAAGATTCATATTAGTTTTGTTAACTATTTTCTTGTTATGAATATTGATACTACTCAACTGAGGACTAAAATTCTCTAAAAAAGTTGATAAGTCATAATTTATGATTATACAAAATAAATATTTTATCACTTGCAAGATTGTAATCTTGGTATAAATTAGTCTGAATTTCGATCAATAATAAAAATTGTAATATACTTTGTTCGAAAAAAAATATGAACCTGAATGTAAAAAAAGGTCCTTAATAAACAGATTAAAAAGAAATAATATGGATTTTGATTTCGTTGTCAAGTACATTACAAAATTTACTAAACAAGATGAACTGATACCTAAAATTACACAAAGGAACAGCATTTTTGGTGACTATGACTTATTGAATCTTTTTCCAGATTTTGTCTATCAGCTCTAGTTTTGGTGATATGACGTTTAGATGGTTTAAAATTGGTGGGGTTAAAGTGAAATCCGATGAACCAACATGAAAATCAAAAACTTATTTTCAATCTATTTACCATCCTCCATCCATAAAAGGATTGAAATTTTTTCCTAGATGTTCTAGCTTTAAGAGATAAAACAATTAATTGTACAATTTTTCGAAATTTTGATAGATATAATTAAAACTATTTCTAACATCACTTATTCATTTCACAACTTTGTTTTAGATAACAATTTGATTGATTCTTCATAAACAATCTGAGAATCTATAAATCTTTTTTAATCTTTTTTAGAATTTCGTACAATTATTTTTTAGCGGGCCACACTCCCCCACATCAAGAAGCTCATATGAGTCTTTTGGTAAGCAACAGGAAAAAAAAAATACAAAACGCGAACCAAAATCATTATCATTATTTATTTGATTAAGGACATTTTACCAACTTTTGGCATTGGTGTTCGAAGGAACGATATTCTCATGCTGAGAACTTGAACAATATAATTACTTAGTGCGAGGAGATGTTACGTTACAAAAACTCAATTACAACATGCATCTCAGTGGAAAGAATATTTCCTTTAAAGAGCCCCATGTTCATATTTGATATTTATTAGGATTACAAATAACATTTAATTTTAAATACTAGAAAAACTAAGATAAACTTCATTAAATTATACTAAATTTACAGCTAAGAAAAATACAAGATTTAAAATAAATAACTTCCAAATTGCTTAGATTTCCGCTTTAAGCTGAATTGAGAAAAAAAAATATAAAAAGATAACGGTCTTCGAAAAAGCTGATGATTGAATCAAACCTTTATTTTCAAAACATTTTAAGTTGTGTATAGTTTTATCAAAAAGTGCGCAAATTTCTAGTGTAAATTTTTACTTATTTTGAGAAATTAGATCGAAAACAAGAGCTGATTGAAAAAAAATGTTTAAAAGGTGTCCCACATCAAACTGCATCACAATTAAATGGCTCTAAAAATTACCTAGGTGACCGATTCTAATCTTCTTATGTTTATTATCAGAACTGTGTAGTAACGTTTAATCACAAAACTTACATCTGCAGCACGACTACAAGTAATTTTCAAACGTCGCGTTTAAAGAACTGAGTATTTTCAGAACATTTGCGCAAAATAAATTTACCTCAATGCACTTTGATTGGCTCCTTATTGCACAATTTTCGAATTACAAAAATAAAATAGCTTGAAAACTGCACACCTTCAGCTAACTTTGTGTAAAATTTCTAGAAAAGTGCAAAGTGATGCAATTTGATGTGGGGCATCCTTTATTCAGATTTAGCGTCCCTAAATAAGTCTGCATAGCTCTTCAATTCTCTGCACTTATGAAAAGTGTTATTTTTTTGCCTAGTATTATTTATGAAAAGTTTCATCTTATTTAGGTTTTACCTGAACCTACATTGAAATTTTATTTAAGGCTCTAAAAACATCCAAATTTAAAAAAAAAACATACTAAAAAGGGGATACACAATCTCAGCTTTTGATTTTAACGAAACTGGTATTGTGATAGTATTTTCTTCAAGAAAAAGTTTTTTTTGTATATTTAATTGCTTTTAAGGTAGAATAATGTAGCTCTAAAGTTAAAAAAAAATCATGAAAACAAATGCTTCGCATTTTAGATTCCTACTATTTTACTTTTCAGTCGTTGAAAATTCAATATTGAGTGAAATTAGTAGTTTGAAGTTTCGAATCTACTCTAATACTTTATCTAAACGAGAATTTGTAGCGTCTGGTATTTCCATGCTTGTATAATAGATTTCTGAAGTATATAGCTCTATTTCGTTCAAATATTTGAATAGCATTCCAATCTCAGCTTCTATACACTGTGTATCGTTTGAAACTCATCTCAACATCCGATACTCTAACCAAATAATAACAACACCTCTTTGCGGTTTTGTTGTTTGGTTAAACAAAAAAAAAACACCTTGGATGGAAAGAACGATTTGTTCCATTTTCTCAAGTTTCGTCTCGAAGATCCGTCTAGATTGCTGAGCTAATCCGACTTGCAACTTTCTCGGAAATATGAAGATGTGGTTTTTGCCTCCCCGTTTATTTTTTTCAGATTTGCTCTTTACAAGCGCCCATTCAACTGCCTAATCCCGTTTTCATTCTGCGCTGCGCTTTCCCATAACGACTTTATCCGATCCGATGCGATATGGTCCATAAAATTCTTTCTCTGATGATGACAATTCACATCAACACACAGTTAGTTAGTTGTACAGGTTAGAAGATAGAGGAGCCAATCTGCTATTTAATCTGATGGACTGATAATCTTAACGTTGTGGAACTTGATTGCAGCAAAACTTGAGGCGTTGTTTTGGTCATTCCGCTAATCACAAATGATAATTTCCAGATGGGAAAACAATAATCAGCACCAAGAATCGTCCAACGGGATGAATCAGAGAGAAAAAAAATCAACCCAACCAAACGTCAGAGTGGAATGAAGTGATAGTAAAAATTCAGTAACGCTCTAATTATCGCACCTTGTTTAGTCATTAGGCTTTATTTCAGTAATTTACTCAACCTGACGCCCTTGACGTTTTGGTGATAGAACTGGAGAAATTTTGTACACCCACTTTTTTCGCCTTCTTGCTTTAATCATTGCGAAAGGAAAAAAAAATCGGGCACTCGAAATTGAAAAACTGTTTTGGATTTTCGCCGATTCTTTCCGAAGAATAACGGAAGAACCAGTTGCAAAAAACCTAAAAAGATAGAAAAAAGAATGAGAAACACCAGCCCAGCTTAGCTCAGTTCACGGTGGCGTGTTGAAGTGCTAATCAGACTAATTATTATGCAGTTTTCCCACCCCATCGTCAGCACCGGACTAAAGTCGGACAACCGATACGCTTGAAGGAGAAGCGGAAGCTTTACGTTGCGTAACATGGCGTTCGTTTGAGATAAGGTTTTTTTTGCTCCTGTTTGCTGATTCAATTATATCTTCAGGCAACATTGCATGAGGGAAAAAAGATTATCGGGAAGTGTTGAAAGTAGGTCACTCACATATGATTCGAGTTTAGAATTAAAAAAGGAGAGTTTTGAATTTATGAATAGTGGAAAACAAACATATGTCTTCACATGCATTTAATGTGTAAGCTAATAAAAAGTATAAGATTCTGTATCAAAATTAAGGAATTTTTACTTTTTAGTATATGCCCGAGAAAATAAATGCAATGTCTAAAATTCGGCGTTGATTTTTATTCCCAACTGTTGGGTTTGTTATTTTTTTTAAATAAGGCGTTTGAAAAAAAAAGTTTATATTGGACAGAACAAACTCCTATATTCAGCATAAGAAACATTCAAACAAGCTGAACTTTTAAAAAAATAGGTACATATTTGAAATCAAGTAAAAAAACTGAAACGGTCTTACAAATTTGTTAACCCTCTACTGCGCACGAGCCCATGTACGTTCTAAAAGTTTTTTTTTACATTTTTATGCTTAAATAAGTTCTATTTCAAGCAATTTTAATGCAAATCATTTTTTTTGGCTTGAATCCCTTAGTTAGATGTCAATAAATTTATTTCCATTGCCCATGCGTGGTCCTATGCTGCCGTGATATGACGAAGTGGCGCATATCCATTTTTTTCCATTTTGACTTTTTGATGCATTTTTGTGCATTTTCTTATGAGCTTTCAAATGCTTTCAACAAATTTAGAAAATATCAAACAGTTTTTGAGAAAATCGAGAAAAACAAATCGCCAAAAGTGCGATTTAAACACCGAAGTGACGCATATCCATGCGTTTTTGAAAATGATACAGAACAATTTCAATAACCCGTATAATTTTCAAGCGACATATCTCATATTTGGAAAAAAATCCTTTTTTTAATATGATGATCTGTTTAAGCCCTCCCCCTATTTATGAGAACCACCCCCTTTCCTCAGAAAAGAGGGGTCCCAAACAAAGAAGTGTTCGAGCCTGTTTGGTAAATAAAATTTGAATGCAAAGGTCTACATCTACATCTACATTAATTTAAAAATTATAGAAATTATTTAACATTTGTAGAATAAAACTTATGTTTCATAAATTTAACATTGTTTGGGGGGTGAAATCAATAGTATTATTTATTTTTAAAACTGTGCACTCGAATTTTATTAACGAGAAGAAGAAGTTTATTTAAAGTTTTAAATATTTATTGAGTGAGAAAATAATAAAAAAAAAACAATAAATATAAATTTATAACTCCTCCATAAACCTTTTTTCATCGAGCTTTACCCACAAATCTTTATAATAAACAGGCATTATTGAACAAAGTTTAATTAAAATTGTTATTTTTTAACCCTTTTTCTTCTGTTTTCATTTCTAAAGTGAAGCAAAGATTTAAGGTCAAAGTCTGGGCGCGATACTTCCTTGGGTTGTTTTACTGTGAATAATAAAAATCGCTTCCAATCTCCTTTAAAACAAGATTTATAATGAAACGAAAACGATCCTCTGACGAATTTCACCTCTTTGACTTCGGCCAGTTTTGGTCACTGGACACCCTATTTTTAACACCCTATTCCTTCCCCACTCGAATACAATTTAAGAAGATCCAACGCACTGGCCATTTTAACTAAAGAACGAAATTTGTTCCAGTTGCACGACAAGACTATGGAAAAACTTCACTCCGACGGAGAATCATGAAATCAAAACAAACGTTTTTAAGCCGAACTGACGCATAACCATTTAAAGCAATTCTACGAAATTTACGCAAAATTAAGAATTGTGTTCTAAAAGGCTCCATTTGTCATCTATCTTTGAATGAATTCTACAGATCACATTTCATGAAAAGTCCCAGATTAAGGAATAAAGAGGAAAAAGAGAAAAACGCTTTTATTCGCTTAAAACAAAAATGGTTTATGCGTGAGCGCCAATGTGGTCTAGTGGATAGGCTGGCGTGAGTCTGGTATTGGTACGCCAGGCGTACTGGGTTCGATTCCCGGTATCGGCAAGAAAAACTTTTATGTTCGAATCCCATAAGCGGGCCGACAGGTAAGATGTGTTTCATTATATAACTGACTATATAATTGGAATGTTCAATCAGTTGCCAGCTGGCCAGGTATATACACGGATGCCGGAATACCTGTAAGTAAACTAGCCCACCTGATTGATTCGTTCTTCCAAAATATAATTCCTTTAGAGAATTTATAAATTGGCACGAAAACCATAAGCAGGCTTGGTTCCACAGAAGAAACAAAGTTGATGTTGATTTTTCAGTACAAAATATTCAATTTTCCCATACAATCATAAAAGTTTAAATTTACTCATGTAAACGTTACTTAAAAATTCTGCAAAAAATCATGGATGAGTTTTGGACCAAAACGAAGCTTTTAAGACCCCAGGGTTTGAGAAATTCAAAAATGACCCCAAATCGACTCAGTCTACTTACACAAGTAGTAAAAATGTCTACAACACAAAAGCTCTGGCTCACATTTCTTCCACCCAAAACGCTCTAGCTTTGATGTTTTCACCTAACAAAACTTTCATGTTTGTCTAACAATTCTACTTTGAGTTTCATAATTCATCGAAACGTCAAAAAAGAAATAGGAGAGTAGGTGCATATGTTTTGTTAACTGTTGCGAAAGATTTCGACGTCATGAATTCAAATATTTTGTCAGATTTTGTCTATCACCTCAAGATTTGGTGGAATGGCTTGTATAATTTTAAAATTGAGCTGCCTAGATTTTTCTTTTTTCCTTGATTTTCTAATTTCAGAGACAGACTGCTTGAAATAAGGTTGCTAGAATTTTCCCCGATCGTATTCGGGCCGGACAAATAAGGGATATTTGAACCAAAATCTGGCAAAATCCGAGCGGTTGATTTCAAAATTTTCTTTTCAATTCAAAAACCGGGAAATATTCCGGCAAATTTGGGGAAAAAAACTCATCAATTATTGATCAAGAAGAAAAACAATTGAAACATCATAATTTAATCAAAATATGTACATCGGTTGATTTTAAATTGTATTTTAGACTTTCATAAAATCGTTCATGTTTATTTTGACAAAACTCGTTAAAAATTTTCAATTTTGGTCACGAAAATAAAAAAAAAGGTTTTTTTTCGTTTTTGCAAATATAGTGAAAAAATCTGGGAAAATCCAAACATTTTTCCCAAAAATCCGAGCAACCGGGCCGAGCCGGACTGTTTTTAAATTTTTAACTAAATATTCGAGCAAGTCTTAATTATGACAAAATGTAATTCAACAATAAAAAAAAAATCAATCGAAAATTGCCGAACTATTTCTGACGTCACAACAAGGCTTTTTATATGTTTGATATTGATGATTTGAATTTATTTAATAGAATGCAGTCTATATAGAAGACTGCATAACATTTTGTTTTCAAAAATATCTAAGATTCATTTAGGTTTAAAATTTCTTTGAAATTTGGTCAAATTCCTCCATTTCCGTAGAACTGTTAAAAAAAAATTCAAAAGAAAATTAATGTAACTTTTTCTCAGAAGTCGATATTACTCGCAGTCATCGAGAAAATAAATCATTTGATGAAAACCTTTACTTTCAATCGCTATGAAACATTTTATATTTTCTTAAAAAAAACTCAAATTTTTCAACACCTCCAAACCAGTCAATATTAGAGTGTCCATTTCCCGGCCATTTCAGCGTTCCCGGGAATCGGGAAATCTGACGATCCTTTTCCCGGGAATTCCCGGGATCCCGGGAAAAATTTAAATTGAAGATTTCAACATGAAGATCTTATCCTAGGGTTGCCATCCGTCCCGCAAAAGCGGGACATGTCCCGCTTTTTTAGAGAATATCCCGCCGTCCCGCTTTTTTCTCAAAATGTCCCGCTTTTCCTAAAAAAAAACTTTTGTGGTAGACTCGACCTTCTCCGATTCTACCACTTCAAAATAGTTGGTCCGTGATGGATGAAATCGCTTCTTATAAAATCTCTCCTCGATCATTTTCAACTTCTGTTATTTTTTTTTCTAATTTTCTTTAATCAATTTATGATTTTAAAAACAAGAAATGTTCTTACTCGAAAAACAAGACATTCATCGATAAGGCTGTAAAAATTAAATAAGTAACACTTTTATGAAGTTTCACTGCCTTACCTGGAACAACCAAAGTTAAACCTCAATTCAAATTCATTGGTTCAACACAGAAAATCATTCAAGTATAATTTTTTTCTCAAAATTAGCAGCATTTTTTTAAAGTTTATATAAGACAAGATGAAATAACTCGTTTAGTTCTTAGCATTTAAAGTTGCAAGAATATTTGCCAGACATGTCCGGACCGGGCGAACCAGGGCAAATTTTATCTTAAAACCAGCAAAATCTGAGCATCTTATTTTAAAAAATTTAACTCAAAATCCGGGCAATATCAACACATTTGGTGTAAATCACGGAATTATTCAATAAAAATCAACAAGAATACACTTGAAAATATTTTTTTTCATCAAAACGCATCAAGATTTAAATCGTAGTTGAGGCTTCCGAAAAATTGTTCAAGATTTTTTAGATTAAACATGTCCAAAAAATAGCCGTTTCATAATAACTGAACTTAAGTTTTTTGTTCAATTTTGGAAATAAAGTCAACAAATCTATACAAAATTCAGGCTTTTTCTACGAAATACCGCAACCGGTCGGAACGAACTGTGTTTTTTTTTTTATTTTGTGTCAAATATCCGGGCAAGTCCGGGTAAAACCGGACAATCTCGCAAGCTTATCTTAACTTCACCATAACAACCTGGTTCTGTTAATCGTTTTTTGAGCACATTCATTCAAAATTTGCTCAAAATTCTGTTAAATTACAAATTTTTCTGTGATTTCGGCAACCTTGCTTTGAACTACAACATTTTCGACTTCATGAGAATTAATTTTTTTTAACAAATTTCATCTTATATATAAAAATGGAGGCGTTTTCTTTGTAACAACATCACGTATGAATGGTCGGTCGGAATGAAGCGAAATTTGGTATCCAAGGGTTTTTTGGGTCGGAGATGGTTTGTATAATATTTTCAAGAATCTCACTTTTTATGGAAGTTGGTCCCAATACACACTCAACTTTATTTGTTACGATTTCCATAAGAATCTATTCGCGAGCACGGTGCAGTTAAGGACGTGTAGATTTTTTTTTTTTTTGTTTCGATTATAGTCGTTTTACCATCTTTATGGCATTCGCGACTTTATCAACGTTGCAGTTGGCGGATCGTTATTGAAAAACTATCCGGTACAACTGTGTTCGATGTTTACTCTTGGGCTCGAACTCGCGGACATCGGCTCAGGAGACAACAGACTTGCCAACTGAGCTATATCACAAGCCCACACAAACGTGTAGATGAAATTAAACATTTATAACGATTTATACTTTAAAAGGTAAAACGAAGTTTACCGGGTCAGCTAGTTTATCCATATTTTATTACTTTCTATTAGAGTGTCCATTTCCCGGCCATTTTCCCGTTCCCGGGGATCGGGAAATCTGGTGGCCTGTTTCCCGGGAATTCCTGGGATCCCAGGAAATATTAAAAAACATGTAAAATATATACACTTCGACTCAAATACCTATCGCTTATCGAACTTTTCGTGCGTACAAGCCCATAGTTTGTTTAAAATGCACTCTTCATAATGTTTTTTAATTTATTTTTATCAAATAAGTTAAACTGTTTTCTACAATGATATATTAGAAACAGTCTAACGATCTATAAAATAACCTGAATAAGTCAAATGAAGAATTCATCCATGCAATTAGGGGTTGATTAAAAAATTTGTTTTATTTGTTTGATTATTCCAACCATTTTTCGTTTTTCTGAACACTTTACATATTTGTTAATCATCTAAAAAAACTATTTAAAAACTATTTAAATTCATCTGGCTTTCAAAGCCAAAGGGAAAAAAGTGCATGAATGTTACTTTCGAGAATCTGTCTACCTGCTACGCAATTTTTCATATATTTTTCGAACTGTTGTGGGTTTTCGTTCAATGAATACGGTGTGGAAATACCTATAATCATTTTAAACTTATCTATATGAATATAAAAAAATTACTAAATGGCTGCAAAATGTCTACTGCCACAGGAATCGGCATATTCTCAATGAGTTTTGTATGACTACATTTTCAAAACGAACAACTTTCAGGCTTTTCCAGAAAAAGAATTTCATACATGTCGGGAATTCCCGGGAATGAAACTACGATTCCCGGGATCGGGAATTCCCGAATTTTTCAAATTCCCGGGAATTCCCGCCCGAGAAATCCCGGGACGGACACTCTACTTTCTATTAACTATTTTAGCTGAAGATACATTTACGTGTGTATAGGAATGGTCATAAAATTGAGGTTTTTAAGAATTTCTAAAATGTCCCGCTTTTCTCGGCGATGTCCCGCTTTTTTTCGTGAAATGTCCCGCTTTATTCTGAAAGTATCTGGTAAGCCTATCTTATCCCTCTACCGCGTACGAGTCCTTATCAAAATGGTATTTTTAAATCAAAGGTATTGCAAAACATTTCAAAATTTTTTTATGCATCAAAACTTTAGTAAGCAAACCGAAGACCCAAAAACAAAGAACTTCAACCGACAAAATGTTCTGATTCTAGCTACAAAAATTTGAAATAATTGTGAAAGATTTCTCACTATCGATTGAAATAAGTTAGCTAGACTTCAGGTTATCAATAAAATATCGTAAATTTTCAGATAACTATCCATTTGTTTCACAATTTGTAATTTCTTTGCTGATGATTTTGCTACTTTCAACATCCGAAACGGAAGTTCTAAATGATGAGTGTTGAAAAATAGAACATTTAGATTCTTTCCGTAGCGTTTCACTGTTGGAATTGATTGGTTTGAATCTATCTTGTCTCGTTTTTCACTTAAACTTAACACTAAGTTTTCGACTGGAAAAACATTTTTTTTATCCAATTCAATGTATAAACCAGATTATAGAAAAATATTTAAGACTAAGCCATCAAGATACAAATATCTTTTTCCTTGCTCAATCTGATTCAATTTTTCGAATTTTGATAGTATAAATTTTTAGTCATTTAGCAAATTTCATTGGTTTCGGGAATTCCCGGGAATTTTTAAGCGTTTCCCGGGATTCGGGAAATCCCGAATTTTTCTAATTCCCGGGAATTCCCGACCGGGAAATCCCGGGTAGGACACTCTAGTCAATATCAGCTCATAAATTTTTAGCACCAATACGATTTGCACCAATTCCATCATTTCAAAATTTTCAATTAAATTTCAAAAATCCTTTCAATATATAGGGAGAATTGTGCCCTTCAAGGAATAAAAAACTATTTCCATTTTTTTCATACCCTCATTATTGAAAATTTGTAACTTTTCTAAACAAAAGATTAAAATTTCCTTTCATTTGTTCCAGATTGAAAAAATGTGTTAAAATTCAAATAGTTTTATATTTTATTAAAAAGTCTAATTTAGATTTAGGAAAAAAAGATAATTGAAAAGTTTCTTAAAATGTTCTTTCATTTAACAAAAAGTTTTTTTTTTTATTTTATAAAATAACCTTAATAATGAGAGATTCCTTATTGAGCTTATAAGTCATTTTTTTCAACTTCCTGGTATGCAAAACACGAAAATCACATTTTTATCAACATTTTCATTGATAATGAAAGATTCGGAGATAGAAGTTGAATCAAAGAATATCGAGTTCAAATAGAAAATGAGTTTAAAAAGTTTAAATTTCATCTCTATTTTTTTTTTAAATTTTTCAAAATACCTCACATTTAGTTCAATGTGATAAAACTGGAGGATAAGGGATACCCTTCCGTGAACGTTTTAAGGTAGATAATAATGTTTATTTTATTGGGCGATTTTAGAAAAATTGTTCCACCTTATAATTTAGAAAGGTCACTCAAGTAATCCTATTTCTTATCAAAAAAAGGTTTCCCAGCTTCGGGATCGAACCGCAATCTTCGTGATGACAACCGAACACGCTACCACAAGGCCCACAAGGCCAAGCCTAGAAGCCCGCCCCACCAGAAAGCCAGCCAGCCAGGAAGAAAGCACCTTAATGCACTTTTTGTGACAAAGTAAATCCCGTTTAGAGTACTTCTTTTTTTGAATTAAGTCCCTTACATCGTACATATAAAGATCTTTTGCAATTTTCTTGAATTGGACAACAGAAGTCACATACAACGTACATATCAATCACTTTTGTTACTTTCAAGTTCACTCAAGGGAATTGTGAAATTGTTTTTCTTTGTCAGCTAATATGTAACTTTCAAAGCCTTCTTTGAGGTGAATATGTGACTTTTAGCTGCTTGGTTTATTTTATTAAAGATGCTAAAAGGGTGACTGCGTGTGACTTGAACCCGCCATCTCCGCTTTAGTACTCATGCGAAAAATACATAGTGTGTATCGATGGAAGGTCCAGCAGTCAACCGATGGAGCTAGAATTGTACGCTCGTGTCGGTCGAATTCATCACATTCACCGTGGTGTAATTGGCTATCGCACCGTTTGTACTGAAGCGGAAATTGCAGGTTCAAGTCCTGGCGGTTATACGTTGTATCTTTTTACGGCTTATGTTCTTCCTTTTCTTTGACCCTTAAGTTCTGTAAAATTTTCCATCAGCAGCAGGGCAAAAAACCCTAGAATTTACGCGAAAATACTCGAATTTATATCAAAACTTTGAACTTTTTCTAGTTGAAGTACATTTTAATTTCCACAATTGTACACATAGTGGGAGTGTTTATCAACCAAAAAAACCAGGTAGTGTTTATCCCTGAAAATCCCAAGGTAGATAAGAGTGGGTTCTCCAAACTGAAACAGCAGCAACATTGCAATTTCTTGAGCCGAATGAACGATGACCATCTAGCTTAGCTTAGCTTAGTTGACTACTCATATTCACCTTAAATCATTGAACTTGAAGTGCTTTGATATGATCATTCATATGAAACTTCAGATAACAGATTAGACTTTGTTTAACTTACGCACTTCAAATTCCTTGATCGCTGGCGTGGCTAAGCAGAACAAGTTCTACCTCGCCAATGGTTGCTACTCCGTGATTGATCGAGGCCATCAGTTTTGTGCAAGGGCCAAAAGAATGGTGCTTGGGATTAGCATTCCATTCACAATGCACAAAACTCATGCTCTACCTTTGAAAATGAACAATAACGGCGCCGGCCACGTACTAGTAGTCAATGAGGAATGAAGGAAGGATTGTTAGTAGGATACTTTCTAGGATCAATCAACAACCTTTTGTCCCTAAATATTCCAAAGACTCATTTTGAAAAACTTAGAAAAAAAGGTAAGTCAATATCACCAACCATAGAAACCGTCTATATGTCTGCGAATCTATATTTAAATATCAAAGGAAAGGGTTTTGTTAGTAGGGGAAAGGTTATAGATCAGGATCCATTTTGGTGAATGGTACGATCGAGTTTTCCTACACCTCCTATGCTCCTAGATTTTTCTTAAGGAAACTCCTATTTCTATGTTTGAGGCAGTGATAAAAAGTTTAAAAGTAAAGTAAAAAATGTGTTTAAATTATCTTTCAACTAACTTGTTTTCTTTAGTCTTGTTCTTGATACACTAATGTGTTTTCAAAAACGATCCTTAAGATCCTTCTATCAAACTTGGAAGAATATTTATAAGAATATATTTAAATTAATAAAATTTCGTTAATGGATGAGGAGGTTCGCCTTTATGTTTCTTTTAATTTTTAATTTGTTATGTAGGTTGTGATAACTCCGAATGAACGATGACCATCTACCATACAAACAACTTTTTTGTAAAAATTGTCACTAAATATCTCTTTTACGAAAATAACACGAGCAAATGGTTATGAATTTTGTATTGGTTTCAACTTCTGAGCTTTTTTGAGCACTTTCATTTAATTTTGAAAAATTTGAAAAATTCAAATAATTAAAACATCCAGTGCATCAATATAGCTTGGTCCTTCCTAGAAGTAAAAAAAACATTGGGTCTTTAAGTGTTAAGTTTCCTTTATAGTTAGAAATTTAAAATGCAGCAAATTTTTCTATTGTAATAATCAGTTTTCCAGTTTGCACTTCAGAAGCGTATTTCTTCCGCTGGCATTCTAACCTTCTTATATTTTTTTCAACATTTTAACTAGAGATGTACCGAATATTCAGTCGGCCGAATATTCGGCGCCGAATTCCGCCGAAAAACCGTTAAGCCGAATATTCGGCTCACCGATTAGTTGAGCTAAGTATTCGGCCGAATAGGCCGAATAGGCCGAATATCTTCTACAGACTTGTAAAAATTTTCAAATGATATGGGATAATTTATAAAATATCCAAAAGTAATGTTGTAAAAGCTACACATTCATTAAAAACTTATGGTTTGAGCAAAACATCTAAGGTGTATCCGCGTATCTTTCACTGTAGGTCGTATAGGAGAATGTCGACAGGTATCGTTTTATACTTTGATTATTATAGTTTATCCCAGATTTTCTGAACATATTCAGGCTTGCCCATAAATCCAGTAAAGATTCCAGATACCTAAGTCAAATCTAGCCGGGATGTCCGATATTGCTCAAAACTTCCCGAATTTTGCTCGGGTTTAATCAGATTATTTGCTTAATTAAATAAAAAACTCAAATTTCTCTTCGAAAGTTTTAGATTTGTGTTCAATAACGATTTTAAAACAATTTTTAAATAAACATAAATTGTGGCCTTTATTAATTTTTTTTAAATCGTCCTGAACGCCAGAGCGTGTGAATACGTGTGGTTGAAAGTATGGTATGTTTAAGGTTAAAGATCTTACTTTTCAACAACTATTTCGAAGATATCTTGCTCAAATTGGACCTTCATCTAATTCAATATCAAAGAAGTAATTTCAAACAGCTTAGCAATTGTTTCGACATGTTTTGTCCCAGATTTCACAGGAACGCAATCTTTTTGGTGATAAACGCCCTAGAAGTGACTAGTCATCTGATGTCTTTTCAGTTATTGGTGATATTTTTTAAAATTCAGAACGACCCCTACTTAAAAAGTATCTTGCAATACATCATCCGATAATATCATCTGAGTGAAAATAATCGACTAAAAACATGAGAAGCATAAATATGGAAGAAATATAAAGGATTAAAATAATCACTTAAGTATTTTTCATTAAAAACTCAATAAAATATTCGACCGAATATTCGGCCGAATATTCGTTTGGCCGAATAGTTGAAAATGTCAATATTCGGTATTCGGCCGTTCGTCGAATACCACTATTCGGTACATCTCTCATTTTAACCAATATCTGATGATTATGTAATTCAAATATTTTTTTAAATATGCTGTCGAAACTTTCGTAATTATTTTTTCGAATTTTAAAATTAGATTATAACACCTCTGATGTGACTTGATAAATACATTATTTTGCATGTATTTATTATTCTTTATTTCTCTTAAATTTCATGAGAAATGCCAGAAATTTTGCCGGATTTGCTTGGATGTTGCTCGATTTAAGTTGAAAATTTTGAAATCTAATGCCAAGATTTCGCCAGTTTTTTGTGTAGAAATGCTCGGATTTACCAGGCCTGGATACGTTGAGAAAAACATGTGCAAATTTTATGTGGTAGAAAAAAAAAACAATTCTCTTAATTGGTTACTTTTTTATTCGTTTCAGTTCTAATATAATTATAAGATCTCGTATGTATGCTTGAAATTCGATATCAAATTAATGAAAATAAAGTTCCAAAAGCATCGTAAATTTATATTTTGAAATAACCAGAGGGGTAGACAGAGAGATAACCAGAATTGACAATGCGAATTGTATTTAAGAATAGATGATATTTTAGTTGTATTTAAGGATATCTTAATACGTATATTTGATAAATGTGTTGAAAATATTTTCTATTCATATTTTGTTTACATATTTTTCAAAATACCTCTGATTTTGTTCAATGAAATTCAAGTTTAAGAGGAGGTACAGCATTTATTGTAGACTTGTAAGTAACAGTTTCCACCCCATTTTTTCTCTGAAATAAAAAAAAACCCAGATATTTTCGTTCCTTTTTATTGACTGACTAGCTGACCCGGTGTGCTTTGCTACACCTTCCAAAAATTATTAAAATTTGTGGTCCCTAGTTATTTAACTTTTCATTTATGTATGTATGTATGTATGGTTCCCCCATCGGTAGCAAGGTCCAGCCTATTGTCTGTGACTTGGCCTTCGAATTGCTTCTCAGGCTTCTACGGCAGATAGTTCGTCGAGAGAAGGCATCCAACCGTCAGAGACCTACAATGGTTGGCAATCCACTCCGCTTGCAATAGTATCTTCAGATTCACCCCAGATGCATTCCCTCTGAAATATTTAATTATTTATACAGTAAAAAACATCTTACCTGTCGGAAACTTATGGGATTCAAACCCAAAAATTTTTCTTACCGATACCGGGAATCGAACCGGGTACGCCTGGGTTACCAGACTCGCGCCAGCCTATCCACCATACCACATCAGCGCTCAGTTATTTAACTTTTCATTTATTTGCACAAAATTCTAAATTCAATTTCAATATCATTATTTTTCAAAATAAAATTGCAACGTTTTTTATTTTGAAATCTTAATTATTCTTTTTTTAAATCCGTGTTTTAATCCTTTTTATGACTCTGAATTTCTTTGCTTCATAAGTTTAAAGCTTATGTAATTTTTTTATATATGTAATTTTCGCTGTCCCTTCATTTGTAGAGAGGGTCTCAAACTATCCTAGAAAAATTTTCTGTAACAAAATAACATCACGGGACACTCATTTAACCTATCCGTTCTAGAATTATTATACAAATTGTGAGAGTGACCCCCTCCATCATTCTTTTAACTTTAATGGAAGGAATGGGGTCTCATAACATCAGAAAAACACTTCTTATATATAAATACGATTACATATCATATATGGATTCATTCTCGATAAGCTCTCGAGCAATTTAAAAAAATGGGTGACTCTCTCCCCACTTTATATCTCCCCTCTGGCAGGAGAAGGGGGTCTCAAACCATCGAAGCAACATTACCCGTACACAAATATGCTTCCATGCAAATTTGGTTCCATTTTCTTGATGTATGAGTCACCCTCTTCCCATTATATCGTTCCACTGAATGGAGAGAGGGGTGCTAATCCACCGAAAAAACATTTCTTGTACTTGAATACCCTCCCATGCCAAATTTGATTTCGATTGCTTTATTAGTTGTCGAGTTGTGCCATAAAATTGGTATTGGAACCCCTCTTGCTGCCTATCATCCCCTACCTGGAAGGAGGGGATCAAGATCAAACATTTCGTGTATTCAAATACATTCCCATGCCCAATTCTGATCCATTTGCTCGATTGTTAGATTGTTCCCATGTCATATTTGGTTCCACTTGTCAGATAAGTGCTTGGTTTATGCAAGACTATCGTATATGAGCTCCCGTCCTCCCTAACTGTATCCCCAATTGAAGGAGAAGAAGTCTTAAATAAGCTAATAACCTTTTTACGTATCCTCCCTTAAGATTCTACAACTTGAAGAACGGAAGGTTCTCAAAATATCGTAGAAACATTTTTCGTTATCAGATACCTTCCCACACCAAATTTGGTTCCATTTGCTTGATTAGCTATTAAATTGTAAAAGAGTTCCTCCCCCTCACTTTCTATCTCCTCACTGGAAGGAGGGAAGGGTAGCAAATATTCAGAGAACTATTTATCGCTCCCAAATAAACTTTCAAGCCAAATTTGGTTTCATTTGATCGAATAGTTTTCAAGTTATGCAATTAAAAAGGTATGAAAACCTCCTCCTTCCTTCCTTTATCTTCACTGGAAGCAGGGAGGGGTCTGAAATAATCATAGAACCATTCCTCGTATTCCCCTACCCTCCCATGCCAAATTTGGTTCCATTAGCTTGATTAGTCCTCCAGTTATGTAAAAAATTGTAAGGTAGGCCCCCTCCCTCCTTCCTATCTCCTCACTGAAAGGAGGGAGGGGTACCAAATATTCTTAGAAATATTTCTCGTACCCAAGTACCCTACCATGCCAAGTTTGGTTCGATTTGCTTGATTTGATTTGCTTCACGTAAATCGGTTTAGTATTTTTCGAGTCTATAGGGAACAGACAGATAGACAGACAGACAGACAGACAGACAGACAGACAGACAGACAGACAGACAGACAGACAGAAATTCATTTTTATATATATATAGATTATCGAACATTTGAAAAATCCACCCTCTTCCCCCTCGCTTTCCCTTCAAGAACCAGGTCTAGGACTGCGCCTGCGCCCACTAATTTGATACATGTCCTGCTCCAGTATGCCAGTTCTGCGATGTACGAACTACTGTCCAGCACATTCTGACGGATTGCCACGGAAACAAGAAAACTCGAGAAGAATACAATATAAATGGTACTGTTTATGAAATTAGAAAAAAAAAAACGAATACTTACATAAAAAGTCACTCATAGAATTTATGAAGAAATTTATGAAACATTGTAAAAAAATAACTAGATACGAATGACATAGCTGGTGAAGTGTCAAGAATAAAACCTCAAAAATATGATCAAAGATAAGGAAAAAAAATAACATACTTGTATTATTTTTTGGGACTCAGAAATATTTAAGTTCTGGCGGTGGAAGTACAATTATTCACTAGTGATTAGTGAAAAGCCTATTATATAAGCTTTCCAAATTCGTACGTACGTTTCCGAGCCGGACAAATTCGGATTTTTATTTAAAAACATGGCCCAAACCGGGCATTGGATTTCAAAATTTTCAACTCAACACCGGGCAATATCCAAGCAAATCCGGCCACAATCCAGGCATTTATCATAACAAATCAAATAAAAAGGTACACTTGAACAAAATAGTCTAAATTCAAGGCATAAATCATCTGATTGAGCAGGAAGCGAGATAAGTGGTCTTCGATTTTTACTTCAATCTATCTTAACCAGGGGGATGGCATCCCTATCCTTTGTCATTAAATTTGACAACCATAAAAAAAAACCACCAAAACAAACCTGATATTTAATTGTCAAGGACTCGAAATTAATGTCATATGTTATAGAAGTATGTTTGATAGCACATTAACACAACAATCATTGAAATTTTGACACTTTCAACTCTGTACTGCTTAGAGAGGAAAACGTCATAAACGTTTCTCCCGATGGATAGAGTTGAAGAAAAAGATTCTTGCTCGTAAAAGTACCAGGTTGCCATCCCCCGCTCTTAACACTAGCTTTTGATACGACCTTAGAAACTCATTAAATAATCAGGTCTCATCCCTGTTTTCCTTGTCACTTCGTCGATCGACGATAGGACGATTAGCATTCTGCAGAACTGGTTTTGAAATATTATTCTGCATCGGTCGTAAAAGATGTTGAAAAGCCGCGATGCAAGTAATAATAATAGGGGTATCCAAGAATTGTACGAGCACGTGCCATCGAAATCGACGATGTTGACATTCAGGATAATTAAACTCAATTACGATGGCATGACTTTTCTGCCGAAATTAGCTTCCGTCGCGTTCGGACGTGGTTTACTCGTGCGCATCATTTAGTGATGTTTTTTTTTGCCTTGAATCTGTGATATTGGCCGGTTGTTGAATTGTGAAATAGGCGACTGAATGTATCCAGAACCATAGTGGACACACGATAAAATTCACTAAAAATGCGATAAGTTTTTTTCTCGTTCAAAAATTTCTTCCTGAAGAATAGCAGATGCATTAAAGTGTTATGATGGAAGCGGCGGCAATCGAGCCAAAATTGCCTAAATTTATAGCTAGTGAAACCAATATTAGTGGGGTTTGTTTTTGCAACGAAGAGTGGCGTTTGCATCGACGCATTGTGAAAAAAAATCCTTGTTCCGGATCATTATCTTTACAACATAATTGTGCTAACAAAAGTTCAAGTTAGAGCTTTGTAAAAAATGCTTTCCTGAAGAATGGCGTCCAATTTGGGCGGGGTTGTGTGAGTTTGGTGCTGAAGAATTATGCTCGATACACATACTTGCATGAATTGGAGAGAGAAGCGCAACTGTAGGATCAAATGTGTATAGAAACAATCATATGGTGATATAGGTGGTATGCAATGTAGGTACGAGTTGAGCAAGATTGTGTAGTGAAATGATTCCACGGATTGCGGAGATGGAAACGCAATGCGGCCAACACCAAAAATATTTTAAGGAACACCGGCCAACCGGGTTAATCTATTGCAGTTAGTCCTCATGAAAATATCCCAAAGCTAAGTAGGGGAAAAGTTCATATAACGCCCCATGTGGCTAATACGCGCCACTCTTGTTTTGAAGAATCTGTAACATTTAAAGCCTGCAAAATATTACCAATTTGTTCTAAATGCTGTGATTGGTCATGGCAAGTATGATTTTTTCCTTAAAATGCCCCTGTGTCGTGATAATTTCACTATTTAGGTTTTTCTTCATTTCGATCTAAATTTTAAAACACTTTTAATAAGGTGTCACCAAGCAGAGAAAAACGAATAAGACAATATTTTCTGACACATCGATAGAGGAGAATCTAAATTATGATTTTATGCTAAAAAATTATACTGAACTCGCTAAGGTATGCTTTTCATGGGTATGTTCTATCACGGCCCATGCGCTCTTTATAACGCGCCAATCGTAGTAGGCTGAAAATAGCATTAATTTTTCAAAAAGGTCAATTTTGATTGAAATTGAACAAAAAGTCTAAAACAATATTTTGAGCGTTAATTCAGCCCAAAAAATCTATTATTCATTTTTTGTTAAATTTCTGTTAGTCCATTTTGATTTTCTTTTCAGTCAAAGTGTCTGTAAGTATTGGTGTGTTTTCGGTCTTCGGCTGCTCTCGGGTGTGTTCGGCTGCTAGGCGCGTATTGAATACACAGCGGCGCGTATTCGCAACACAGTTTTGTTCTGTGGCTTTGAATATGGTTTTTAAAAATCAAGTTTTTGAAGAAACTATAGCAATTTGAGTAATGAAAAATCATAGGAATTTGTAGAAAACACTTTTCTTCAATGATTACACCCATTTTTATCACAATTTGTACGTGGAATACATAGAAAATCAGCGATTCGCTTAGGTGGCGCATAATAGGGCATGTTCCCCTATTTCTCCTAAATCCCATTTTGAAAAAAAGTTGATGTGATGAAAGTTAATTCTGCTTAGAAGATGTTAAATTTTACCAACATACAGCAAAAACAGCATATAATAGTACTGCCTGATGCGTTGTCTCCAAATATTTTCCGTACTGTTCTTTCTCTTTTACTCATCATTTTCCAGAAGGAAGATTTAATTATCTGAAATATATCATCAAATAATGGAAGTGAGGTTTGCCAGTGCGCCGATCAACCCATGCTCGAAGCACGCGAAGTTTATGCTGTGGAAATCGCTGACGGGCACGGGTTATACAATTACTAGTGAATGATAGCGGCAAGAACAGTTGGGGAGAGGGCTTTCTTTGTATGTATGGTTGCTGTGATACAGTAGATGCCGGTATGAAAAACATGATAGTGTGGATTTTTGGGAGAAAAAGTTTATGCTTGTTATAATGTGTGAGTGAAATAGTGTATGACGAAGAATATTAGATATGGAGTAAAACAAAAATAACTTGATGCAGCGACGAACTGGTAGATTTACTAGGGTGGTTCACTGTTGAAATTTGGGCTCGTATTATGCGTCAGCAAGTAGTGTGGAACGTTTTCAATCTCAATTTTCAAGTTATTTGGATGCGGATGTTCGAGATAGAACAAGTCCGCAGTAATCTTGAGGTGCATCTAGTGTGATTTGTTTGTTTTTTTTCAGAAGGCAAGCATGTGCAATGTAATGAAGCGAACTGGAACGCAGCAGGCGTTGTGCAGAACAAATGAGCAGTTTCACATGGTGAGAGCTTTCCAATGTATACGTTCTTTTTTCTCTTACGTCATTTGATTCTTACATGAATGAGGCTCACAAGGTATTAGTTAGGTCGTATTAAATAGGTTAGGCAGTTATTCTATAATTCAAATCTGATGTCATGCTGGAGCGACAAGCGGCGCGTTGCGTTCCAATAAGAAAGCAAAGCAAAGCATTGATATGACAAACTGCGCGCTTTGGATTTTACTACGAACTACCAATAACATTTACTTATGCTTGGGATCGTCTTCTCTCCATTTTGCGGGAACTAAGAATTCATGAAAACTTTCTCACTGATTGGAATATTATTTAGTTTATAATCACAAATTTGGATGGATCTTTGAATGATTGTGCTTGAAACCAGAAATCACTGCTTCAAAACGAGAAACAACGATATTTCTATTGTATTTTCCACTTTTCGCGCTACAGATCATCCTGGCATCAGGTTCGTCGTGTTCTCCAAAGCGCTCAGTATTTCAGGTTTGCTTTTGTCAAGGAGAGTAAATGAGAGCAGTTAAGTCGCGTGCTTATCGCCTCAGTCAGGGCCGTAGGAAGAACCGACTTATGGGGGGGGTTTTGGTGACTGAACTTTATCTATAATTTTTTGCCCAACAATTCACGAAAAAAAAAAAAAAAAAAAAAAAAAAAAAGAAAAAAAAAATCCCTTGCTATGAGTGATGAATCTACACAGTTCCACAGACAACGAACGTTTTTTTATTTAAAAAAAATCTTTTTAAGGAAATCCTCGAATTCGGTTTTCTACACAATCGGAGGATGATATGTGAGTTTAATACAACAGGTTATCTGTAATTTGTCAAAAAATGATGATTAAAATTATTTTGGTAAGCTGTATGCACGGAGGAACAGGAACTAAGTTGGTCTTCATACAATAAAAATGTTTAAACAACCAAATCAATATCGTTACCCCTAAATACCTATTTTTTTAAACTTCTCATTTTTTTTGCAATTATTTTTTACAAAATGATATTTTGCTACGACTACTACTACTACTACAACAAGCTGAATCATCGGATTTTTTTTTCAGAGATTGTTGTCATTTTGTCAACTTCTGTTTATACATGTATCACGAAGATTGTAGATACTCTTAGTGAATTGACACGATTAGTTATCAGAACTGCCGTAGCTACCATACATACATTATGTACATACAGTTATGATGGCTTGGGCATAATACACGATAGTCCTTATTCATTGTACTTTATCCATCCAAATTAATTTAAAAATATCCCGCTTTTTTCGGGTGTGTTCTGTTTTTCTTTCTTTTTTTTCAGGCGGTGGGTTTTTGTTTAATTAACGAAACTTCAGCCAGACCTGTGGTAAGGTTAGAGCTGCGTAATGGTGAGGTAAGGTCAGGTAAAAGGTAAGATCGGGTTTACATACATGTGGTAAGTTTACAATGTGATAAAATTTGGCTGATAAAAAATAACCCGAAGAGTGTTTCCTGGCGAATGAAATTGTCAGTGATTGACAATATTTAGTTAAGTATGGAACTAAAAAAATATGGTAAGGTTGTTGTAATATTCTATGGTAATATTTTTTTTTCTCATGTTGATCATTTATTATCTATTAAATACGAGTCAATCTTGTATTGGACGGTCAAGGTACCAATCTAATATAATCAACGATTATATTAAATTCATATCTGGACTTTTCAGAACATACAATATTGAAAGTCTTATCATAATCCAATGTCCCATTTGGCCATTTGGTTGTGATTGGGCGGGGCTTATTGATGAGGAAAGTAACCTCGGAATGTGCAGCTAGGTCTCTGTCATTCTGAAATGGGTTAATGGAATCTCAATAGAGCTAACACCTCCAGCACCCGCAATTGAAAAATGTTAATCAAATGGATTGATATTGCTTCTCTTGCATAACATACCTGCCAGCTCAGGGGGTCGTTGGATGGAACACACACACACACACATTACGATGGCATGACTTTTCTTATTATTTGAGAATTTAAAAAAAAAAATAAAGAAAGACTCAACAACTTGAAAAAGTTTCAAAATATTGACTTGGGTTTCTCCATTGGGTAGCAGTGGAAAATAAAAATGAACCAGTTGTCCTTATTTAATCTAATTTGACTCCATTCCGCAGCAAATCTAGGGCAATGCTATATTTTGTTCAAATTAGTTCAAGCTATATTTCTAGAGGCTGCCAGGTGAAACAAAAAAAAAATGCCAACCAAGGCCAATCCAGGATGAATAACTCCGTGCGATTCGGCGGCGAATCAACATAAAATATGGCAATCAAATGCGGTAATAAACGTCTCGCGGATGATCTACATTTTGTGTTTCGCCTATTCGCGCACAATTTATAAGCTAATCGTGTTGAAGCGTGCCCGCATAATAATCGGCAAATCTTCACAAACACAAAACCGTCCTAATAGCCCATCGCTTGCTATCGCGATCTTTGGCGGATTCGCTTCGCCAATTTCCCGGTCGATCCATCATCATCTTGAAGCCGGGCCAAGTTGGACGTACGAACGAAATCTGGCTGCGGACATGTGTAAATAACTAACGACGTTGTGTCCACAACTAAGCTCTCGAAGAGGTATTTCTGTTCCAGTTCATAGGGAAGCCGCCGACTCGGGACGAAATTTGCGGCGGCTTCTCTCTAACGTGCGCGCGCGTCACTCAGTGGCGATTAGCTGTCTGTTTTGACTGTTTGTTGCTATCTTTCGACATAGATCTTGAAGAAGAGAAGGGGGGATCAGCAGAAAATTGCCGGGAGCCAACAAATTAAACCTGGCGTCAAGTTTTTTGTTTGTTTGCATTGACACACACCCGGGAGTTAACACCGAACCGGTCAACCAACAGTAACGGGGATCATCATCATCGGCTGTCCTGATCTGACCGTACTCACAATAGGTGTGTTCATTGACAATACAGATTTTTTGGATTTTGTTAGTTTGCAAAAACGTAAAAATGACGTAATTTTTTTTATTTCAATAATTCGATACTTTCATTGATGAGAATGAATTGTAAACCAATGATTTATTCTTTTTCAATGTCTGCTTGATAATAGTCTTATTTGATGCTGGTGATGTTCGTGACACAATTGATAACATATTTCAATTGTGTGAAAAACAATCTCAAAAATAGACCGTGTTTGTACTAAATGTTTTTGAGGTTATTTTTTCTTGCTCATCCGTACATGTCCAGCCAGTTTGACGTGAGAAATGTCAAAAACAAAAATATTGGCTAAAATTAACCAATTAGGCGAGATTGAAGGCAACGGTGTTGATGTCCTTTGTAACAATATTCAACCTGTTTGTGTATAACCCTGAAGGACATCTATGCTGATGTGGCATCTTACCAAAACTTTACAGGTCCAGAAAATGGCTTCTAAGGCGTTTCTGCTTATAAGGAAAACGGTTATGTTTGTCACTTCTCAGGGGTTTCATGGAGAATACAGACGACAGTTGTTCCAATTATTGCAGCTTTTTATATCAATTATTATTAAAGTATGGTTGATTTTCACGCATTCAACTATAAATATAATAGGTTCAACTTTTAAGTGCTGATTTGTCTTATGCAATTAACAACAAATATGGTAGATTTAAATAGAATAGTATGATAGATTTAACTACAAATATGATGGATTCAACTACAATTGTATGATTGAATTCAGGCATTCGACTATAGATATAATAGATTGAACTATAAACTACTGATAGACCAATAATGATATTATTGATTTAACTTTAAATATGGTGATTACGATTGTATGATTGATTTTAGACATTCCTTTCTAAATATTATAAATTTAACGACAGTCCTCCCGCTGCAACTCCCGGCCGATAAAGTCAACAAAGAAAACGGACTACAGCAAATGATTGAAGTCGCTAGGGGACCTCAAACTATGGAACCAAAATAGCTAAAATTTACGTTTTTTTTTTAAATATTTTATTTTTTATTTTTGTTTGTTTAATTAAATTTCAGATAAACAAAAGCAATACAAACAATGGAATGAAATAATAAAATTAAGCCTTCGACGATCAGCAGTACGATTTTTCACTCGAACGGCAAGTACTGAAGTTTGAGTTTTTTTTTATCAATTTTCTAATCTTGTTTTTCCTCCGTAGGTTTATTCATGTCGGATGTGGCAAATTTTAAAAATAACAAATAAATACAAAAATGATAAAGAAGAATAATGATAATTTTCGGCAACAATATCTATGGTTGAACTTAATTATTCAATCTTAAAAATTTAATAGAATCGATCATATTTATAATCAAATCAACTTTGCCAGTAGAGTTAAATCTACTATAATTATTGTTGAATGCATAATATCAACCATAGGATTATAGTTGAATCTATTATATTTATTATTGAGTGCTTAAATCCAATCATACACATATAGTTGAATCTATTATATGTATCGTTAAACGCACAATATCAATCAGTTGAAAGTTTAAAAATTTTAATTGGTCGAGAATCGATCAGAAATATGATCGAATATAAGTGGAAAGTTGGTGACAATACTACTTATACTTTTTTCCGTGTTTATCCGCAGCCGAAAATACCTTGCAATATCACAAAATTTCCAGTGGCTTTATACAAAAAGGCTGTTTTCGTTCGTATTAAAGGATTACCTTTTGCGTCGAACTCTTGGCTATCTGCTCAGCACTTTATCGACTGAGCTACGAACCAAGCCTGATGACCCTGTTTTTAAATGAATGCATAAAGAAATATGAAAAAATAAACTTCAAAATTAGGCGAAGGCTTATCGATTTTTATTCTGTTTGATATTTTTTCATTGACGTTCAATTCTTTAAGCAGGTTGCCAATTTCATTCTGCATACTAATTTAAAAAAAAAATCATCAGAAGCAAACAGTAGGGGGAAGTCGTCTATGGCCGGACATCGCCTATGGCCGGACAACATAGATTTTTCGAAAACACAATATCTTAATAATGTTTTAACGCCATGAAAATAAAGTAAATAGTAGCCTGATATGGTGTTAGAAATATGGTAATCCAATCTGAAAAGGTAATCCAATGATAGGCATCTAAAGCTTTTGCCTAGTAGTACGGCGAGGATCGCCTAAACTTTGCATTTGTATTGAGGTCAGTTTTTTCAGCTTGTAAAATTTGAACTGCACATGAACGACATCGTTGATTGGTTATCTTTCGACGACAGTAGATATAAGATAACAAAACGGAAGTTCAAACGAAATATTAGGAAAATTAAAAAAAGTGCGATCTCTCTATGACCGGACACCAAATTGTTGTCTATGACCGGACAAGAAAATATTCAAAACGATAGATGTTTTTAACTTGAAACTTTCATTTTTTTCATCTCTATAGCACCCCCAAATGGTTAGCAGAAGATAAGTGTTCAATAACGAAACTATTTTGGCCCTCTGAGAAACTTAAGATTTTGCTGTCCGGTCATAGACAATTTTTCTCTTGTTTTTTCGAAACAAATGTTTCATTCTGGTTTGTCAAAAAAACTTTTATGATTGGTTTCATAGAACGTTCAGTATTGGAAAACATATATTCACAAGACCTGTGCAAGTGAATTCAGTCATTTTGCAACGTTTTTGTGCCATTGGTGACAACTTTGGTGAAGTAATTCGTAGTGTCCGGCCATAGACAACACTTTTGGAAATGAGTGAAAGTTAACATGAAATGATTTCTTTTACCGCATGAATATGTTGTAAATTAACTTTTTTCTAATATAGTTAAGTGATCATAATATTGATACTCTTCAAATCAGTAGAGGAACCAATATTTACAAAAATCTATTTTTGAAGTTATTGCTTAAAAACCTTAAGTGTCCGGTAGTAGACGACTTCCCCCTACTAGGCAGGTTCAATCGAATTGATGAATTTAGTTCCGATGAACTTCGATTGGTTCTCTAAAGTTTCTTGGTTGAAGCGCTTACGGTAGTCAGTATTACAAGATGAAATTTGAATGAATTGAACGTGATGAAAATCACCTAAAAAGCTTCTGCTTGATTTTTAAAAAGAAGCCTGATTCTTGACTTCATAAAAATTGAATATATTTACATAAGAAAATGTATAGAAGATTTGAAAAGAAAATTTGAAGCGGTGTCACCAAAAAAACGATCACCACTTTGGAAAATCAAATAAGCCTGATTTATCTTGATTTTTATTTTGAGGACGTCCTGAATTTGGCAACAAACTGGTAACACTGCTACTGATTCCAGTTTAACGGAAAAAATATGGTTGAATCTATTCTTGAACTAGTAATTTTTCAAATTACAAAGTGAGTGGACCTAAATTAAATATTCCCGTCGCCACTAGCTCTTCATTACGAAGCAGATTGCAGCCCTAAGCCTGAAAAAGAATATCGATCAGTCTAAAGCGAACCTAAAAGACCTTCAAATTTCTTTGGAGCTTTCTATAAAAAAAGTGAAAATTTTCAAAAAAAAAATCGTAATTTATTGGGACAGCACTGTGAAACTACACAAACTTTAGTGCGTTAAAGTTTTAAGTTGAAGAACAACATTGTCGAACATTTTGAGGTGTTGGGGGAAAAAAGTTTACAAGGATTTTATGATTGTTTATACTTTTTCGTTTAAAAGTTAATAGCTAAATCAAAATCGCGGAAACTATTTAACAACCTGTCTCAATTGTTTGGTATCTCCGATAATTTCTTTTGATTTTAAAACATTTTTGAATTAAATTAAGGACCTAAAAGTTCGGCCAGAGTTACATTTGAAAAAGTCAAGATTTTCATCTAAACATTAAAATGTATACAATAATACAGTGCTGTTATGACCAGGGTAGGTTAATACCAATAAGGCAGGGAAAAAATCAAATTCTTCTCCTGTTACCACTGTTAAACACTTTTGAACATTTTTCTATTTTCAACAAGATAAAATAAAAAAAAAATATAAAAAAAAAAACTTCTAAGATTTTAGAAGAAGAAAATTCCCTAGAGACAGTGCATACTTCATGGCGCTATTTTATGAAAAAATCATTTTTTAGTCCTTTTATTCAGACAATCATTCGATAATTATTATTAGTTATTGAATAAATACTAGTAATCTCGTAATCAGCAATGATCACAATTCATTTAGAAGAATAATATACCTTTTCGAACTCTAGGGATCAACTGTACCCATAATGAACATTTTTGGAAAAAAAAATTCTGAGAATTGGGAGTTTTCCAATGCTTTGAAAATATGACATTACAAAGTTCAAATAACACTCTTACGATTAAAATATTGGAATCAATATTTTTGCCATAATTTTTGTATGTAAAAAACATTTTAAAGTGATGAAAAAAGATCTTCAAGTCACATTTCGTGAAATTTTTTTGATTAAATTTCTTGAGCTCAGAGCGTTATTATTTTGCTCCATTAAGCAAATTTTTCTGAAACATTTGATTTTTGTGAGACATTTCAGTTTTGAGATATTGCTATCCAATCAAGTATCTCCAGGAATTAAAGTCTTCTCATTCACCCCTATACAAAAATATAAACAAATAGGTCTATAACGTTTTTCGCTTAGTCCAAAACTATTTTTGTCTTGTGAAAAGTTGTTTCTAGGCTTTAAATTTTCACTTCCAATGAGTTTTAAGATTTTCACTGTGTTGCCTTAATTAATTGCTATGTTTTTAATGAAAAATTATATTTCTTAAATAAGTTTTTCAACTTCAGCGAGCTTCTGAATTTCGGTGATCTAGGTGAAATTTACAGGATCAATATAAGGGAGTAAAACAGTGAAATTTAGGCGTTTAAAAGCTTCCATATAGCTAAAAGCCACCCTCATGCATAACCGTTCAAAAATCAATTCCATAATATTCTTTTTATTATTACCCACACCTCTATTACATTTTTTATCTAAATGAATCAAATTTAGATGAGTTAAAAGCATTTTGGATCGAATTAAAACTTCATAACGCTCACGACCATGAGAAAACTTTCGTGGAATATAATATCGGATGCATTCTAAGAGACGATAACAAAAAAGTAACACATAACTGTTGAGCAGTTCCTATGGTAGAAATTTTCACTACAAGTTCCTAAGGTACTAATCGGACCGCATTTCCAGATGTTTGTCTCATCAGAAAATATACTTTCATAATTTGTAAGGCGTGTATTCGAGAAAAAAATGCAACACTCTGATTTGTGAATTACTTTTGAATGCATGCATGTAAATGCATCCATGATGTAATTTTCAGCAAAGTTAGCTGATTATGTAATGTTTACATATACAAATTTTTGTGATATTCTGTTAAGTTCTTTTTGAAATAGCGTCCAATGAAGAAATTCGTCAACTTTATTTTTTGGGCAACACGTGCGCCATTTATAATATATACTATGAACCACCCTTTTTTAATCAAGGCTTGTTTTATTACGTTTTCTGTTTCCTGAAATTTGACCTTTAAAATTTGGCCGATTGTCCTTATTCGGCACAAACACAATATATTAGACTTTTTATGACTCCATCACCGTTGTTGCGTAATGGCACGATTCCAGATCCAACTTAAACAGAGCATAAATTTTGTGGGACCTATTGCTTTTCAGAGAAAATGGTCACATTTAAAGACAGTCTTCTTTGTATTTTTAGCCATTCATCGTGTCAATCTTTAGACTGAGTAATAAGCAGTTTCCGCTAGCCTCCTCAATTACTAGACCATAAATTTTCCAATTTGTTTCTCGTTTATCTCCGGAAAATACAGACGAGACTTTTCAACTAAAAGTTTCTGGTTTGAAACCTCCCAGATGAAGCCGCTGAAGAGTTCGCTTTGCTGTCTATTACGGAATTTTTCAAAATATCTCCCCACAAGCAGTCTAAATATTTTGCGCACGATTTGACCACCGTATTTAGTTTATTTTACCGGGGCCAGCTTTTCCACCTTGTAGTAATGAAGTCAAGCCTATGTACAAGTCAGCTAGACGAACCAGTCAGAAAAATTTGACTTTTTTTCACTTCCTCTATTCATATTTTCGGATAGAGCTTGAAAAAACCTTTCGCATTCCTTTCACTTCATGGAATCAATAAACTTCACTTTTATTCAAATTTAAGCTCACTATTGGTTCCTCTAGGACTTTTTAAACGATTTACCATGTGAAATTTTGTCGAGTAGATGATTTCCAGCTGTTTTTGGGTCTCTTACTGGGAATTTTATGGATTTTTCTCGATCCTGCTCAAAAAATGTTGTCAATGAACTTTAGTATTGGACGCTATCTTAAAAACCACTAGACAGATTGTCATCAAATTTTGTACACGTAAACCTAACATCACTAGGTAGCTTCAATGAAAATTCAATCAATTTCCATCCATGCATTCAAAAGCTATAGAATACACTTCTTAATACATAGGTATATCTAATGAAAACAAATAAGAAGCGGTATTTTCCCAAGTTTCCGGTGAACTTGGTCAAAGGAAAGTTGACATTCATGCGGCCAAGTTCAATGTTCATGTGACTTATCTCAGGTCATATTTTTGTGCATTTACTTGAACTTAAAAATCTTCTCAAATGTGACTCACCTTAATTGGAGATGTCATTCTATTATAAATTGTAGCACCAATCAAATACTAACAGCCATTTGTTGTTTATTAATACAATTATCTCGTTCCATTCTTGCCAACTGTCTTATCAGCAAAACACGTGCTATTCAAATTACTTCTTGTAAGTAACTCAGAAAAATACTTAAGTACCATCCCAGTCAATCGGACAAAACACTGTTTTCTCCCTTCTTCGCCGGCTAAATACAGTTATTAAAACAGTGTGATAGCCTCCGGAAATGGAATGAAAGTGCCGAGCGAGATAACCTGTCCGACATTCAAATCAAACTGTTTTACCCATTTGTTCTGCTGCTCAGTTACTCACTCTTTGGGGTCTCTTGGCTGTTACCTTAAGCAATCCAACATTCCTTGGCGTTTCATCAATTCACCTGCTGCCAGTTGGGCCAACAATTGCTATGTGAACTCATTAGTCGGTTACTACCCCTTAGGGGGGAAGCGCACAATTCCCGTCGTGTGTGTGTCTGTTAATTCGCAAATGACCATCTTTCTTCTTGATTTTGTTTTCCTTCAAGAAGAAGGTCTTCCCGGCATTTCTCAAGCAAGGAAGAAAAATGACCAAGAATTAGTCTGATTGCGGTTCCGACAAAAGGTTTTTCTTTTATCGTGGCGGCCTTCTCGAAGGGAAACGGTAATTAAACAATCACTCAAGGTCGGTTTCAAACGAACAACTGTTGAGGAAATTCTGCTTTAAAGAGGGAAAAAACAGTTGGGGCTTCCCGAAAGTTGGAAGACGCCTTATAAATATCTGAAGGAAGGAATAACATTTCATAATCTTTAGTTTTTAATTAAGACATGAGAATCAAGAACCATTAATAGTGATGCAACCATCGATGGTATTACCATTGCAATTGGTGGAATTGGCGTTAATAGGTTAAATTTCCCAGTAATCAATTCTAATCTTTGAAGTCTTCATTTATAAACGACATAGCTAGCTATAAAACTTCTATAGAATTTAGTTTGAAGCTCTTAATTAAATATCCACTGTGAGTAGAACTAGGTATGTATATTAGAGATTTCAACGGTTCTAAAAAACCATTCCCACACTATAACAACCTAATATATGTATCTTCCCCAAGAAACCATAATTGCTCTGATATATTTCAAATTGATTGTTGAAAAATCCTTCAACAGCCCTTATAAAGGAAGAAAGCTGTGAACAAAACTATAGATTTTTGTTGATAGCAAATTACTCCGGGTAAGGTCTTCCTCAAGAAAACAATGTAGAAAGCCAAACAGTGTGGTAACAAACTGTTCGCAATTTTCCAATAAATGCATTTTTAACTCAGGATAGATTTTCTTACGTTTCATAGAGTACGTATGAAACGCAACGGCCAAGATCAAATATTGATATGTTTTTATTTTAATTTCTAGTTCCTAAATTTTCGTACAAGGAAGGAGGCAAGCCGAACCAAGATTCATCGATACTTTTTCATGTATTTGGTTTTCTTAGTGAAGAAACTTATCTCCAATAAATTTTTTTAATAAAAAAAAAACTTTCAGTTATTTCTCCTTTTCCTGTTTGTTGGAATTTCAATGAAAAGTTATTTAATTTGGGCTATGCCACATTTTAAGCTTATAAGATATTTATCTCAGATAGATCCGTGAATCAATCTGTTCTAAAAAATGATGAAATAGCTATTTGGATTTTCATTTATTGCACTAGTTGACAGCATTTTTGAACTGAGTCAATATAAGCACACTAAGTAATCATTTTCAATATAAAATTAAGCGTTGAATCTGAAAAAGAAATTAAAAAGAATCAGCAGAATAGTTTTTAAGTTATACTTTAAATAAGAAATTTTTCAAATTTTCAAGAATCGAAAATTAAAAAGAACTTTAATATCTAGTGAAATAACGGAAGATTAAGGAAGGGGTATGTTAAACACTGCCCTTTCTCCTCCGATTTGACCTCATCTATATATATAAAAATGAATGTTTGTCTGTCTGTCTGTTCCCTATAGACTCGGAAACTACTGAACCGATCATCGTCAAAATTGGCATCTGAGGGTTTTTGAGGCCGGGGATGGTTTCTGTAATAGTCAAAACTCCATCCGACTTAAGGGAGGGAGGGCTTCCATACAAAATTTGTAGTTTGTCGAAACAAATTAAAGTCATGACATCCATTTTCTCGAGATTTTTTTTTCCTTTGGGTGATTTGTTTTTCGTCTCCAAGGTCGAGGCGTCGCGAACCAATGTCGCTAGAGGATAGTAACCCAGGCATAGCATACTGATCAGTGGGAATATTTTGGCGCGTATTTCTCAACCAAGCATATTTTCAATACGAGGGGTGGCGATATGAAGCCTTGATGTGATTTTTTTCTAATTGATTTCTAGCTCATTTGAAAAGCACATGGTTATGAATGAAGCCTATATGAGACCCAGATTGACATTTTGCCGATCGAATAAAACATACCTATACATTTTTCGTTTACCAAAATCAGAAATTGAAAAGTCATGGCATCCATTTTTAGAGATTCTTTTTTATTTGAGGGGTTTGTTTTTCGTCTCTATGGTCAAGCAAACATCGTCCCAAGTGGATAGTAACTAAAGCATACTGTGCATTGATCGCTGGAAAAATTTAACAATCAGGCGCCTATTTCTCAACCAAGTACCTATGTTTCGTATGCACGTGGGGCGATATGCATCCTAGATTCTTTTTCTTGCTTAATTGCACGTGATAATAAATGACGCCTAGATGTGACACGGATTGGTATTTTATCAATCGAATCAAAACCAATTGAAAGATTTGCAAAAATACTTCCATATTTAGTTCGTGTTAATGTAGGTAGCATAGGACTATTCATTCAAGGAGCATTAGAACATGTTCAAACGTTCAACTTTTTCTGTTAAAAAAAAATAAAAGTTATGTTTTCTTCTAGAAATTGTTACTTCGGCCCAAATACACAACTGAAACGAATTTAGAAATGAAAATGAGAGCTATTTTTTGAAAAGTTCTGAAAAAACCATCGTACTTTTTGCTTACATACCAATTCAAGTACGTACTTGACATGAAAAGTGTTTTTGAGTTACATGGCTGCAAAAAAGAGACTTCTGATCCGCTTCGTTTTTTGAAAGCGAGATTTTTGAACTGATATTCAACTGGACGCATAACTTTTATGAGAAATTTTTAGTATATCCTTTAAATGCTAAAAACAATATTCCCTCCTGTAAACTTACACGGTGGGGCAAGGGCAAACGTCGATTTTTTAAGAAATTCATCTTCAAAATGATTCAATATCTTGGAAAGACCAGAAGGGGTATTCCGAATGTTGAAACTGAAGCGGATATTGAAAATTCTTAAATGTCTTTGTAAATGAAGGTCATTCCCTTTGAACAGCATTCGTTAAAAGTTGAGTTACAAACATAAATTTATACTGCAGCAATACTGCAGATATATCAGTGAAACTTGATAGAAAAAAAACAGGAATACGTATTAAATCTATTTTAAAGCCATTACTCTGACGTATCTGTAAATAAGCTTTGTATTGACACTTGCCCCAATATACGGGACAAATGTAAACTTAGAAATTAGTTTTTGTCAACATTTTTGAATATTTGACTTTCAAAGAGAAAATAAAAAAAAAACGCTGAGAATTTATTTTGTGATGCAACTGATACATTTTAAATATTTATATTTTTTCCGTAGTAAATTCATTTAAAAAAAATAAATTTACACTGTATTTAATACATAACTAATTTAATATATTTTTCATTACCATGATAAGTGCTGTTTGGGAAAACTTCAAGCTATAATGTTCCATGTCCACGAGTTTGGAATATGGCGAAACATATTTTTAACATAATTTTCGCGCAAAAAGGATAGATATTCAAATTGCTTCGTAGGCGAGGATGGTGAAAAAAGCTGTTTGAAAATGGTTATTAAAAATCCTTTTCATCGTTTTTTTCAAATTATTATAGCATATTTTTTCAACTCCAAAAAATACACCATCTAAAGCTAATCAGGAGCTGGAAGTGCTCATAATAGAGAATATTAGGAATATACTCAAAAAACTGTCTCGATTCACGCTATTCATCGGTTTTAAAAATTCTATCTCAATAAAGTACAATTTGTGATAAATTCCAATCTGCGAATCTTTTTCTTTCAATTAGTAATTTATGTAAACTCGAGTCGGTTGAATTTGCCTACCTTCTTCAAGCAGTGAGGGACAAAATTGGAAAAGATGGGGGAGCTCCCATGTAAATTTAAGATAAAGAGTTTTTCAAAGATGGGACCATATTTAAAAAGGTTTTTTTTTGGGTACAGAGTACAAATTTCAGATCTTGAAAAACGAGTTTAGGGATCAAGTTTCAGTAAATAATATATACCATCTTTGAATTGCAATTCAGAGCTGCAGCTCTCATTTCAAAGTTGTTGGTTCTGAAGTATGATGAGGATTGATTTAAAAAAATGCTCTCTAAAATCTTAATTTGAATAAATTTTTACAAATTACATTTATTTTCGGAAGGTGTAGCAAAGCACAACGGGTCAGCTAGTTGAACTATAAAACATTCTGTTGTGCTGTGAGCCTACTTGGTTGAATGATTCAACTGAATCAAAGCAATCGAAAGATTCCTTTTAATTCAACCACGGTAAATGAAAAGTTCATATACCAGTATTTCGATAGCAACTTACTACCTTCTTCAGTGAACGTTTTCGATTGATAACGTTCACTGCAGAAGGTAGTGAGTTGCTATCGAAATACCGGTATATGAACTTTTCATTTACCGTGGTTTAATTAAAAGGAATCTTTCGATTGCTTTGATTCAGTATAAAACATTAAATAAAACGGAAAAATTAAAACTTTTTCAGCCCATTTTCTGCATAAACATTTTTCGATATCCTTTGAAAGAACTTCAACCTTCGAACCTATAATTTTCCATGCAAAAAATGTTGATAAAACGATGATTTTCATTTTTTGTATATCAAAGAGTTAAAAAACATCGACTTATGAGCTCACTTTAAAAATCTCTCATCACAAATGTCATTGGTTAAATGAAAATAGCACACTTGTTGTTAAATAGCAGAAATTCAAAAAAAATTTTTTTTTTATTTTACTCCACTCCATATCAGCACTACGAAAATCCAAAGATAGAAAAAAAAAATCAAAACGAAAGCTTATGTAATTTTTTCTAAGAAGTCAAAATCACTCGCAGTCATCAGGAAAGTTGACGATTGATTTGCAACGTTTATTTTTAAAATCTTTGTAACAATATCAACTCGTGGCATTCGCGTCAATATGATTTTCGAAGGAATTGGATGAAATTCCAAAGAAATTTCAAACCCAAATGATGTTTGCAGTGTTCAACGAAGGTATTTAATAAATTGAAATTTTTAGTATCAAACACTCTAAAACGTCCTTTTGTGATGTCAGAAATAGTTACATTTTTCATTTAAATTTCAAAAGAATGTAGGATTACATAAATTTCCAAAGCGTTGTATATTTTACACTAAAAAATCTAGACAAAATTAGGATCCTTCAAAAAATACAAGACAATAAAAAGAATTAAAATTTGTGTTTTGTTCCTATGTAGGTTTATTAGTTTATCAATGACTTATTACTGTGGGTAAATATAAAAAATTTCCAGGAGCCATGGTACCAAAATCTGAAAAATATTTGAAATTTTGACGCTAAAGTGTTTTAAAATTAGTGGCATTTTTTTGTAACGGACCACCACACTCCCCCGCACCAAAAGGCTCGACCCCCCTGGTAATGAACGCTACTGTTCTCAGCATGTCTGGCAGCAAAAAGAATTAAAAAGCTATACGCGAGAAAAATGTTACTTATGCTAAGAACGCAATAATAGATAATTTAGAGCGGAGAAATGTGACGGTACTAATAAAATCAACTAAATAACACCATGAATTTCAATGGAGATAGATTTCCTTTGTAGAGATCCATTTAAAAATGATATTTTACTATTCTTTACAACAACAATAAAACAAATTTACAAAACTAATTAATAAGAATTTAAATGTTTTACTAAGTTTATACATAAATTATTGCTACAAAAATTTAAAAAAAATAGGTACTTAAGACAAGCTTTGTTCGACTTTTTTTTAACGACTTAATTTAGTTTTGAATATTTGGAGTAATTCGTTTTTAAACATGAAACGAGAATTGGTTTCTTTTAACTCGTTAGGTGAAGAGTTAAATTTTGTTGGACCAATGAAAGAAAATCTTTACTGACCTAAGCTAGTTGAAGATCGACATCGTTGTAATTGATTTAAGTGGCGAGTATTATGTGTTCTTATTGCAGTCGAGAAATGAACATTTTGGATTATCGTTATTGAGTGTAAGCTAGCAAAGACGTTCATTATTCATAGTCACAAATGTCTACTAGAGGTAAAATATTATGAGATATGGTTGAGTAAATGAATTTACTTGGATAAAGTAAGGGAAGCTTGTAGATATTTTTTAAACACCGATTTTGTAAGGTTTGGAGTTTTTGGAGATTTTATTGTTATGCGCGTCCCGAAACTATTGTAAGATAATTTAGTAAACAGTGAATGAATGCATAGTAAAATTTCAGCAGAACATGTTGGGGTACAAAGTTTCTTAATCTCCAGAGCAAACCACAGCACAGTGGTCAAAACTGCGAAAAACGTGATCGTTGCTTATAAATTTTTTATTTCACATTTTAGGTTATTCGTGTCTTCGGAGAAGTTTTTCAATGAAATCAGCTCTATATTAAAAAAATACCCCAAGCAACCAAAAGTTCGGATAACATTCCTATATCAGGTTTGATCAGCTTAATCGAGTATGCTAATATAACTTCTTTCCAGCTCAATTTTTAAGTAGTTAAACGAACTTTAAAGTTGACAAAAAGTTCGCATAAATCGTCAAACAACTTCTAACCAGCTTCAAAATCCACTTTATAAGCAGCATAAAAAATCGAAAAAATTACTCTTCCGCTCCTTCAATTGCCTTCTCAAGTCTGCTATTTTGATTCATATTAATCAACTATATTTGTTACTAACTCACATTACATTTAAAAAACATGTTCTTACCAAGCCTCGAACCCGAGCTCACCGCTTGAAAGTTGAGATCCATATCTACTTGTTGCCCTATATGAACATCATGAGTAGGCAACGATTTTACTCGATGTGATGATTTTCTTTAAAACGACTTTCAGGTTCTTTATTTCTACTTAATTCCCACTTTCAAGCTGTTAAAAAGTTCTTCCGGAACCTAATGTGTACTTCATATAGTTGTTTCCCAAGTAACGATGTGTTTATTTATGCAAACACGTGTTGAAGTTCGAAAAAAGTAGATTTTAGCCTTTAAATCTACTTCAAAGTTTCTATGATACGAAGTTGCTTTTGAACGCCCGTTGGAACTAATTAAAAACTTTCAAGTTTACAAAATAGTACAACAGAGACTTTTTACGAACTATTGAGCTGTACAAAAAGACTTCCAACCCTTTGATAGCTACTTGATTTTGAAAAAAAATGAGAAGTACGTAACAAGTACATTGTTTTTCTCCATACAAACTTCAAAGTTCCCAAAAAGTAGAAACAGAAACCAAAACAGTATTTTAAAGCTTTTTTTGAGTATTGGCTGAACTTGAAAAAGAATGAAGTTCCATGGACCTCGAAAAAGCATTTTGAACAGCAAAAAAGTTCCACAGAACTTTTGTACAGCTATATATAAACTTATTAGTTCGTTCCTTAAGTGATATTCGAACTTTTGGTTGCTTGGGATACGCCATAGTTTCATAGAAATCGCTGTTTTTAATGCAAACATGGAAAACTGAAATTGATGTATTTCATTTATTTTTTTATTTTTTATAACATAATATAAGTCTCTTCACTTCAGTGTTTTTAAAATTTCTTTTGAAATCATATTTCACAGGCAAAGATTTCAATTAACGGAAAAGTAATGGAATGAACGGCATAGGTCAAATTTGAAAAAAAAAAATCATTTTAGAAGCGCCAGAAATCCTTGTTCCATGTGTATTCCGGTGTAATATAGATATTAAAAATTAGGTCTTAAACTTAATACCATCCAAATTAATTAAAACAAAATCGTAGTTTAGGTAGAAAAGTTGGCCGTCTATAAGCGGTATAAGGAAACCCGAAAAAAAAAATCGATTATTTTTTTCAGTATTTGCATTCGTAAAAAAATACTGTAATTAAGTTATTCAGCCTTGTGGTATGCAATTTGAAAAACGTAAAAAAAAGTTTCCTATACAATAAAGTTATTCGTAGTACCAAAGTATGTAATCATAAAACTAAACTTCTGTGAATTTAAAATCGTTTTTATGTGTTTTTAAGGTTGAACATAATATAATGATTACAATGTTAAATGAAACCCAGCAAACATGTTTGTAGGTATATCTCTCAAAAAATTTGTTTTACGTTTAATGTTTATTGTAGAATGATCGTATGAAACTCGAAAACCAGCAATTACCTACAAAAGTGGAGGCAGTATACATACATATTTTAAACTTCTGGCTAAAGCGTTAAGAACTATACGAATTGAACAATATTCGACATATTATTCGTACGTACTGAAAGAATGCAAGAGAGCACAAGTTTTTGCTCTCAACGCATGCGAACCATTGCCAGCTACAATATTTTCTGTATCTCTTATTGGACTATTCTTTTAAAAACTCCCATCCGATTTTTAGCAATCTGGTTGCACTGACGGTCGCAGAGAGAACAATAAGGCTAAATATTCTCTCACTTGAAGCCCACGCGGGAGAACAAATAGGGCAAAATAGTCTTCAAAATCTGCAATCGTGGCGGATTTTTTATTATAGCCGATATAAACCATGTTAACCGACTTCATGTAACCATTTTTACGACAGTTTACTTATTTTGCAGGAATTGTGATTCTCAGTAAGGCTATTAACGATTTGAGTTATCGTTTCTAATGCGATTTTGTGTTTGCTGGGATGATAAGAAAGTTAGACTGCCAATAGAAGTTCTACGGAAAATGGAAAATTTTTAAAACTCATGGGAATATCGACTAGAAGAAGTTCAAAATTTTTCTAGAAGTTCGAGCATTTTCATAAACTTTGTAAAGTGCTTTCCCGCTTGGGAAGGGACGGGGTGTTCACCCCCATTACTATAACAACACCATCACCCCGAACTCCCCCCCTCCTCTTAGGACCTCGCATACTTCCATTCGTTTCAATACCAATTGAAATGCATGCGGTTAAAACATTTCCATAAATAAGTGAGGTCGTCACAACTATGGAGCGAATTTGGATGCTGCTCTTCCTATTTCACACTAGAGGAAGGAATCCAATTAGAGGGATCTTAGAATCAATGGTGTATTGGTGTTCAAAAGACTATAAAAAGTTATATGTTTTAATCTTAAAATTATAGCTTTCTTATCAAATGGCGACTAGAAAACAGATCCTGGTGAGAGATTTAAAAATTCAACTTTCATTGGCAGAAGTTATCTCTTGTAACCCTTTTGTTAGACTCACTCTTAAGATCGGTAGTGGCAAAAACTGGGTCACACTAATAGACTCCTTTAAAGGTCTTTACCGGACACCTCTTCCATTTTACTAAACGCGCGCGCGCTCTTACAAACGAATTTCCAAAGAGGAGAGATTGCCAAGTCCACCACAATTTATAACCGCAGCCATCGCCCGCCGTGTCCATTTCGAAGGTCCATCTTGGGAAATTCGATATGACTTTTCAATGGTGCTTATCGGCGTTTTTTTCCTTCATTCCAAGGGGCGTACGAGATGAAGGTGAAAAAAGTAGGTACACTCCTAACAACACACACGCGCTCAGGCTCATGTGGGCTAAAAGTTTCGCTTTTTCTGAAGGGTTTCCCCGTTGGTAAAATTATCTCGAATTTTTCTCGACCCTTACCACTTTCCCACTTTCAATGAGGAGATTGGTCAATGGTGATGACCGACCCACCAATATCGTCAGTAGTCCTCCTCTTGAGCTTCCTCGCAAGAAACTTATGGAATTTAGATTAAGGGCTTCACATTGCACTGGAGATCGCAGAAGAGAGGGAAACTCTAACGTTGTTGAGCGCTAATCACCAGAGGTAGTTTTTCTTTACTGTGTACTAGACGATGACGATGGTGTGTCGCAATCAACACCTTTTCGTTTTTTTTTGCTTTCTTTTGAATCTTGTATCTGGATGGTTCTTCGTTTCGGACGCATCGTTGTCGACGTCTTGTCGTGTCGTGGGATCTTCTACACATTGTCGTGCTTTGAGGGGCGTTTGAATATCAAACACGGTTTGGGAATGCTCTTGAAGACGGCAGAGAGTGGAAAGAGGAGGAAAGGGTGGTCATTCCGTGAGTGCGCTAGTAGTAGATACGCAGCGTCGTCGTCGTTCAGCGACCCTGGGGGCAAACTTTGCCAGTTAGTCGGGGGTCTCAATGGTTCTCGGTCGGTTTTGCACGCAGAGTCGTAGTGGTAATTTGTACCAGTTACCAACATACCTACTGGGAATAGACCGAGCAATATTGTGCCAGGAAGTTGTATACTTCTATGGCTTCTAACGGTGTGAAGTTTTTTTATTCCGGGGAAGTATTATTATGATCTTTTTTTTTTCAAATTTGTCACTAAAAATTCTGATAAGATAGAGATGTTTGAAATACCGCCAGAGTGATTATATTTTTTGAAGTATTTTGTATTAGGAAAAAACATTATTGATTGCAGGAAGGAAGACACATTTCGTGAGCTGTTCAATATTTGTACGTGTTGGTATTTTTCTTCTTAACTAAATTGACGTAGATTTTAGTATATGGGATCAAAAACGCCGTGGAATTTTGAAGGATGATCTTTAGACCAAGCCTTACAATATCCTAAGGTTTCAAGGCCTTCCGGTAGAATAGAAGCAAGACCGGGTAAAAAGAGCAAAGATGTAGCTTACGAGCATGATTAAAAGAGCGTCACACGTTTTTGATGTGACGGGGCCTCCCAGAAAATACACCCGTCACCCGTATATAGGTCCCATGGCGACGAACGTGTTAAAAAGAATACAAATTTAATCAAATATTACTTCGAATGTAGAGAAATGAATCCAACTGTAAGTTGGAATTTCAGGGACTAGACAAAATGAAAATTAATGTTGAAAAACATGCGAAAAAAATCACCTTATCTCCCGGTAGGACTTGAACCCACATCTTGCGCCTCTCCGGGGCCCATGTATTAACATTCTACTACAGGAGACAACCTGGCGTATGAAAGTTATACTGGTCGAGTGTCGATGTCTATCGGAATGAAGGGAATTGTTTTCCCCATGTGATCATCATCATTTTCATAGTCTATTTCTTCTCCCATCATTTCAACTTACGGTAGTTGGACTCAAATTTGGATATTTTAGGCACGGCAAAATTTGCATTGCCTTCTCATATATTGCACGGGTTGTCAGTTATGATGAGAAATGATGCGTTTGCCGTATTTGGATATCCAACCAAATTCCTGTAGTAGAATGTTAATACATGGGCCCCGGAGAGGCGCAAGATGTTGGTTCAAGTCCTACCGGGAGACAAGGTGAATTTTTTTTGCATGTTTTTCAACATTAATTTTCATCTTGTCTAGTCCCTGAAATTCCAACTTACAGATGGATTCATTTCTCTACAAAAAAAAAGTATCGCTGACTGAATGTTTGAGTCAAGACCCATCTCTGGGTCACAGTTTAAAAATAACTTCGAATATGTGTACAAAAACTATATAAACATGAGCAGGCATCTACTTTGTACCTATACATTGGAATCATTTTTATGTTGAAATCTCCTTCAGTTTTCAAGAAAACGATTTTATTATAACTGATGTCTAAAATGCCGAACCTCAAAACGTGCGGGCAAAATGCGCCCATTCATATTTTGGGTAATATTTCTCTTTTTCTGGCAATATTTCTGTATAATTTAATTGAAAATTTTATAAACTGATACGTTTCACGACAAAACTAAAGTTTTATAGAAATTTAATTCTATTATTTTTATGGTTTTATGGAACAAAACAAAAATTATGTTTATCATATTATGGAGGCAGTTCATCCATAAGAAAAACGTTATCAAATCTGTTTTGAGAACGGCTGTTGATCTGTTGATTTTGAATTTTTTTGCTTTAAATCCAGACAAAATCCAGGAATTTTATGAAAAAAAATCAGGAAGGAAAACGCTTTAACATTTTTAATCATCGAAAAACATCAACAGATTTAAACAAAAATGTTTTATGTGATGGTAATTCTTCTAAATAAATTCAACCAGCTTATTTTCACCATTTTTCACATCGTCCAACTTTCTATCTGTCTATAAAAAATTTTCATAATCTTCTGATGTTGTTACTCAAAAGGATATCAATTTTCACCAAGAAGGCCTATAAATTAATTAATAAGATGTTATAATTTTTAATTTTTTTGTCGGAAAACATATTTTTTGGAACAAGTTTACCAAAATAATCTTCAACAATTTTTTGGGACCCTACATATAAAACAATTTAAAACCTGTTGATGTTGTTCGATGACTAAAAATGTCAAAGGGTTTTCCTTCTTGATTTTTGTCTTAAAATTCTTGAATTTTACCCGGATTTTAAGCAGAAAATTTCAAAATCAAATGCTTGGATTTTTCGAAAAAAATCAAATGCTTGGATTTTGCGCAATTTTTTAAGGTAAGGATACAAGCTAGAAAAATTCTGGAAACATTTCTTTAAAATGGTTAGCTAAATTTGTATAACAAAGTAGAAAAAACTTCCATCGAAGTTCGAAACCTTTGTACTTTACTGTTATTAGAATCCAGAAGTTCTGGGTTTCAATCAAAATTTAAAATTCCAATCTTTTTTTTTTTAATCCAACTTGTAAATCTTCATTAAAATATGAATTTTATTAATAAATTAAAGAATTAAGTTTAAAAATTTCGAATCTTAATGTAAAACAAAAACTTTGATGGTTTCAAACTTTTTTTTAATTCGGAACATTATTATATAAATATTTATGCGTATGAGTTCCGATAATCACGAATCAAATGTTACATTAAATGAAAAACCAAATTTGAAACTTTTTTATTCCAAGATTTCAAAACAGCATTTCATTTCTGATTTTAATTGACGATTGAAAATCAAGAATCTTAAACTGATTGCATAATCCGAAATAGGAAAAGAGAAATGAAATTTTGATTTTTATAATTCTGAAAACCTCCTAAGTGATTTTAACCTCATTCAAAATTTTATATTGAGAAGTAAATTTATATCAATAAGGGAGAAATAATTTTAGCAAAATTCGGAACCTGAGATTAGTTTCAGAGGTTTAATAATCAGTTCTGAGTCAAGATTACTCCCCCTTCCCCCCTGTTACTACGGCCATTTATAAGGTGTTGTTCACTAATAACGAAAGCACGATTTTGATTTTTTTTTTCAGACCCCCTCTCCCATCCACCATATGTAAGAAATAGTAAGATTTCTTTCAACCCTTCCCCCCCATTCTTGAAATATTTCTGGTTTTCAATATTTTGAGAAATTAAAAATATTTTCTAATATATATACTAGATTAAAAAAAGCCTTGAACAAAGACATAGTACTTTGAAATAGACAAGGTAGGCTATTCCGCCCTCTTCAACTGTGTTGATGAAAGGCTCCAAAATATAGTAATGAGAATTGTTAGCAAATGTATGGAATTCATCTAAAAAACTTATTTTTCAAAGATTGGTAAGCAATAAAATTTTGAAAAAAATATGAGCTTATGCTTTTTAATACCATCAACTATGTTTGGCTCTTTTAATTAATTAAAAGTTTTATTTGGTGGGTTTTTTGCCCCTCGAAAACAGAAATTTTGTTGATTTTTTGTTTAGTTTTTGTGAAATTTTCAATGTAATCTCACAAAACGACTAATAGTCACCGAAATATTGTGTTCACTGCATATTTCATGTAATCTTTGCTAAAAGTGAAGGAATTCTTTTCGCTGATTTTGTTAACATTCGCTTTCAAGGGAAATTATTTTGTATGTCTTTTAATTTAAAGCTCATACCTTTAAGTTTTTCTATGATCTGAAAACGATAAATACAGAGAATAATCTCAATAAAAAACTGAACACTGGCCAAAGATGCGCAAAATTGCTTATAATAATATAGTTTAATAAAAAAAAAAATCTAAAAGTCAAACAACTCATTTTGATTTATGTTTTATGTGAACCTGAGCATAGCCGGGTAAAATCAGCTAGTTTAGAATAAAAATAGAAAACTCAATCTGAAACAGTGGCATGTACACAAACGACAAAACTTTGAAGATACATTTTTAGAAGTTTTTTTAATAAAAAAGGTCAAAACTTGCATTTTTGTTTTTTCGCGTAGAAAGGCATGTCTGTCCACAACAATTTTCCCTAGATCAAGATGTTTTTTCAGATACCTAATTGTCAAAATAATCCGGATCAGAAGAGATAAACAAAATAATATCAAGATGAGATATTTTGGTATTAAATTTTTTCCTATCAAAATGAGATGAAATTCAGTACACGTTGGATGTTAAATATCTCAAGTTTTAACAATGCAAGAAAAGCTTAATTATAACATCCTTTGATAGCATCATTTAATAAATTTGAGTCTGCAAGATTGCAATACAGGCTTTCGTGCAATGTCTACTTTGGATTCAAGTACTTGTAGGCAAGGTTGCATTGTGTCTCATCTGCCTTGCTTTCAAACCTTTATGTATTGTCTAAACTTATACATCTCTTGAAAAGTTTGGGCATAGCCAGGAGATTCGAACCTTGACCTGCCTGTTGAGAGACACGCACCCTACTTCAGAATCATACCTGATGCATTGGAATGAGAGCTTGAGAATTCCAATAAAAGCTTTTAGCACCCATATTCGGCAGACGGGTGTATTTCCTGGGGGGCCCCGTCACATCAAAAAGCAGGTGACGCTCTCTTACTTGAGTTTACCGCTCAGCTTCGCCTCACGTTTCAAATATGGGAGTTCTCCCTCTTTACTTTCTCTCTCTGAAAATTTCTTTGGGCCCGGCTAGCAAAACTACCAAAATGAGCGTGGCGACGAACGTGTTAAAGCAGGCAAACTTAGCCAGGAAGAATAACTGTTTGTATCACATGAGATAATTTTTTTTTTCTCGAAACGAAAATAACGAAGCTTTGTTTATCAAAGCTTTATCTGAATAAGATAATAATATCTCAATGAGATGTGTTTGAGTTGTAATTTTGATATGCTCTCCTGATCGGATGTACTTACGTTATTCGTGAACGGCCTTTTTGTGTCTATACATTAATGTAACGCTCGAGGATTTACCTTTTCATAATATCTATTCGAAACGATGAAAAACATACCTGAAAGAAAAGGAAAAAAAATCAGTCAATATCGGGGAATAAAAATATACTTAAGTCACGCCCATCTGGCTTGTTGAAAATTCTTTCTATATGCTCAGTGCTGCTGCCTTTTGAGAAGAGTCATCATAACAAGCGGATAAAATAGCTTGTACACCCTCCATGGGGGTCAATGATTTGAGTATTCAATAAAGTCAACGTCAAATAACATACAAAATTATCAAAGCAACCGTGGTTCGTATTCCCACTGTTGGTATCAATTTCAACATGCATGTTTTTATGTGCGAAAAGATTCCCAATTGAGCATTCAATAGATGATTTCCTGCTCTAACAGAGTAAAATAAGAAAAGCTGAGTTTCGGTTTAATTCAAATTCAAATCATTTTTTTCCGGATGGCAGTACAAGGTAAATAATTCCAAAGATCCAAAAGTCCAAAATATCAACCAAAATATATTTTCACCATTTAAAGTATTGTCTATGGCTCTGCAGTACTTACTTCCAACAGAAATACTTTTGAAGCTGATTTATTTTTCCAAGACACACATTGATTACCATGGCTAGATGTAAGAATCTTGTTGCAGGAACCCTTAAGATGGCGTCACCAACATCGAAGGTCCATATAGAAGAATGATTGTTCGTGGCAAAGCCTTCTTTCTTATCTTGAAGTGACGGTATCTTATTTGCTTAAGTCTCAGTTCTAATAGCTGTACAGCACACATTGAATTTATCAAATCTGTTCGAAAATTTGAGCATGATTTTCTTATGAAACTGCTTTAAAACCTGTAAACATCTGTATGTACCTTCAATTTGAAGAAGGCTATTATAAAAAAAAATAGATTTATGATCCTGACTGAAATCATAAAAAGTAGGTATCAGAATAAGATAACCATTTCATTATCTATTCTGATTAACGATCGAAGTGTTAAATTAAAATAAATGGTTTCTGAAGGTTTCGATAAATATTTACAGATTTTTGAATCGGTCATTTTCCAAATAAATTTTAATAAATGAAAACATCTGAAGACAACTTCTCTCGAAAGTGAGTTTCAACATTTTCACTTGAGGACTTGAGAAATTCATTCTACGAATGATAATAATTTATTCATTTATGATCCATTCTCACTCCCAATGATGATATTCTAGCAGTGTGAAAAAGTTCAGTGGCAAAAAAAAAGAAAACTGATTGAGAACACGGAAAAATTGAGTTATTCTTAAAATGTGTTGCAGTTACACACTCAGCATAACTAATCGGTTGTTGTTCATAATCTGCATATCCCCAATTCAATTCTGAGTAGTTTTTAGTTGCCAGTATACAGTTTTGAACTAAATCTCGATTATTCAGCTCTGTATAAAAAGTTTGCTGTTGTTGGAATTTCATTTGAAGGGATGTCGAAGCGAAAAAAAGAAAAATCATTTGAGCTTTCTGATGATGATAGAGTAACAGTCAAACATTTTTTTGATATTTGCGGCTAATTTGTTGTAAAATCATCATCATCTGTCGCTTCTCGTCAATGGGGCTTTGGAAATTGGTGAGTTGATGTTAAAATTTTTTCATTTCAGATTGGGTTTAGTACGAGAAAAATCACCCGCTATCCGATAATGTGCATCAGGAAACGTCGAAAAAGGCAAATCCCGCTCTGCATGGGCCGCCAGGCGCCGGACGGCTGGTTTATTGAGTAAGAATGAAGAATTCAATTCTGAAGAACAATAATCATTATTATAACTATGTAACATTTTTAGTGGCTGGAGCAGTCTCCGCGTCCGAGAAGTAGGATATGTCACACGCAGAACCATTCCCGATTTGATTACGCCGAAGAAAGTGGAAAGGTCACAGCAGAAAACGGCATCCGAATCCGCCAACAGCAAAAGTTAATAACATAGGAAAAGGTATGTCAAACAACATTAAACAAAGCGTCAAGACGCTTGAAATTTATTGCTATTTTCCCTATCTGATTTTTTTTAACTGCAGCACAGACGGTTCTTAAGATAAAGGAACAGGAAGGCAAAGCGCAGGTACTGGACAAATACTGCAGAAACAGCTGGGGAACGAGCTGAACCAAGAGATGTTGGATCTGACCTTAAATATTCTTAGTGCCAATCCGGCCATCGTCCCAGTTGAATCTTCGATCGGTGTGCATCGAAAAGTTCTGCCATTCTACGAGCTTGAGGGAGCAACCGTCTCGGTCTGGTCAGTTCATCGGGACTGTTTGAAAAGGTATCTCAAAAATATTTTATGAATCATGTTTGTTCCTAATCAGACAAAATTTATAATTTCTATTCGACAAAGTTTTACCCAAGATTTTCGATTAAATAAAAATCTTAGTTTCCCAGTATAATTAATTGTTACAATACAAATTGATTCTATTCTGTTATTGCAAAAGATTAAAAATAAATTCTTTTTTCAGATTCTGATTTCCCTCCCGGCCTTAAGGTAACAGAAATGTGAATCGATACGGAAAGTCATGGAAATTTCAAGTTGAGCCATATAAGGTTTGAGTTTCTGCCGAAAAAAAAATATTTAAAATACAATATTTCGGTACCACGATTGTTGGTCTTATATTTCATGAACAATAATAAAGATTTTATTGCTACGCAAAATAAATTTTTATGATTTTTTTCGAGAAATTTCATTAACTTTTACTTTTCTGAAGAAAAATTGAAAATGCATGGGCATCCCCATGTCAAAATATACAGAATTGACTAACCGGCCGAAAGCTCGCAAATGTATAAAAGCTCTATAGACACGCTCTGAATAAAACGCCTAAACATAAAAGTGCGTGGAGACACTTTTCTTGAAACTGTATGAAATTTTATACAGAATAGAGTAACTTTGTTTACCGTGAAAACTGGAATTCGTTTCAAACATAGTTACTATCTTATCTTATTTGGCACCGTGAAAAAATTACTGGCGAGTATTAGAAGATGTAGTTTTGTTAGATCTTTTACCATTTGCTTGGTAAACATTGTCGGTAACATATACGTATTGATCGGTTTTGAATGATAATCCATCAATTGTTTCGACCATATTTTAGAACAAAACCTGAATAAATTGGTGCAAAAAAAACCCGCGAGGATGATGATCTGGCCCAGAATGATAAATATTACCATAACGGGAAGATTTTCGGCTTTTTCAGTCAGTTCACGGATCCAAAACACCTTCTTTTCTTATTCCGACGTTTCGTTCTTTATTTGGACTTTTTCACAGGAATCTACAACAAACATATAGTGAAACTAATTGACAACAAAAAGGTAGTTAATTATAAACTTACAGAGAATTGTGTTTCTTTGTCTGGAGGATCATTAGAGATTAAATTTGCATACACTAATTGGACACTTTTTACCATCAAAACGCTAGAAATATTAAAAAGAAACACTTAGATAAGGAATCTTTTTTTAAAAAAAAGGTATAAAAAATATTTAAAAAAGAGGAAATTTACTGTCTAGAGAAAACTCCAAACACAAAAATCAAAACTTCGAAAAAAAAAATCAAAACTTCGAAAAAAACAAAAACACTCCGATCACTAGTTTGTAGCACTACCAAATGATGTTGTTGATGTGGCGATTTCGCTCTCCTTCGGTGTGTTGATCTTCGGTCTATTTCCTTTTTTAATAGTGTTGAGGATCCCGGAATATGTGGAACTGAGATGGTCAACATCGGATCTCTTGTTAACTGTTTCATCAGTTCCACATATTCCGGGATCCTCAACACTATTAAAAAAGGAAATAGACCGAAGATCAACACACCGAAGGAGAGCGAAATCGCCACATCAACAACATCATTTGGTAGTGCTACAAACTAGTGATCGGAGTGTTTTTGTTTTTTTTCGAAGTTTTGATTTTTGTTTTTTCTGTAGACAGTAAATTTCCTCTTTTTTTAATATTTTTTATACCTTTTTTTTTAAAAGATTCCTTATCTAAGTGTTTCTTTTTAATATTTCTAGCGTTTTGATGGTAAAAAGTGTCCAATTAGTGTATGCAAATTTAATCTCTAATGATCCTCCAGACAAAGAAACACAATTCTCTGTAAGTTTATAATTAACTACCTTTTTGTTGTCAATTAGTTTCACTATATGTTTGTTGTAGATTCCTGTGAAAAAGTTCAAATAAAGAACGAAACGTCGGAATAAGAAAAGAAGGTGTTTTGGATCCGTGAACTGACTGAAAAAGCCGAAAATCTTCCCGCTATACAATTTCACCAGTCGTAAACAATTATCTACTGATAAATATTATCGTTTTGTATATAGGACGTTTCGGCTTCTCAGTCTAATATATTTGAACCAAATTAGAAACAGCACATTTTCTCAGTGTCCTACGTTTCGGCCGTGGTCTTGGTCATAATCAGGGATATCTATAAATTTATTTCATTGAAAACATTTTTGTTTAACAAATTTTAAAAATTCGACTTACAGATGGTGTACTGTTTATCAAATGGTGGGATCTTTGCTATTGTATTATTGTTTTTTTTTCTTCCGATCTGTTTAATTGAATGACCAATATTAATTGGACTAAATTTAGCATATATGACATGAAATAGATGTACATAGCACAGTAAATTGAATGAATAATCACTATTGAGAAATGTTACGGTTATTTTAAAATAGTTTGTCTTCCAGCAATCATTTCTTTTTGGATACTTTATCTGCGGTTACTGCTATTGGAGATGGATTCTTATGTGTTGTTTTTATCATTTGTGTTAATGTGTAAGTGAGATGCGTTTGTTTATGATTTGATTGAAACAGTTGAGTGTAATTTTGTGGGTCTTATTCTGCGACTCGAGTGACGTGACTCACGAAATTTCACGTCTTCGTCCTGACTCCAGAAAATTCTTCAGAAAAGAAATTTCGAACGTAAATTTCGAGGCAAGAGAGGCTATTTAAGCCAGCAAAACTATATGAAATTTCGTAAGTGACGTCACTCTTGCCGCAGAATAAGCCCTGTTGGTGATCATACTTGCTTTGTGTGGTTTTCTCCTTCTCTAAAAATTTCGATTTTGAGAGAAGTCCCGCGTAGATAACACTCACATCCTGAACATCTTTGCGTGTAATTCTGTGACAATATTGAATGACACTGTGACAATATTCCAGCATATCCAATTTGTGAGGATTATGTGTCCGATCACAAAAGCAAGTATGATCGACAACCAACCACACTCAACTGTTTCATTCAAAACATAAACAAATGAATCTCACTTTCACATTCACACAAATGATAAACAACACATCAGAATCCATCTCTAATAATAGTATCCACAGATAAAACAAGAGATGATTGTTAGAAGACAGACTATTTAAAAATAACCGTAACCTTTCTCAAAAGTGATTAATTATATATAAAAAACCAACAATACAATAGCCAAGATCCCATCATTTGACAAACAGTATACTCTCTCTAAGTCGAGTTTTCAAATTTTGTCAAACAAAAATGTTTTCAATGAAACAAATTTATAGCTATCCCTGATGATGGCCAAGATCATGGCCGAAACTTAGGACACTGAAAAAATGTGCGGTTTCTAATTTTGTTCAAAAATATATGACTGAAAAGCCGATATGTCCCATATATACCTAGACTACATTCACCAGCCGAAAAATCGAATATTTAATTATCGTTTTGTTTAGCAAAATCAAACAAAGTTAAAGATGCCAAGAATTTGGCAGAATAACTATCGATTACGTTGATTTTGGTTTTCTTTGCGTTAAAGTTGAGTATTCTTATGAAAACAACTGGTCCAGTACAATAACGGTTCCAAATGTTTCAAATATGTCGTTTTCTGCTCTGGTTTTTTAATGCAAGACTTTCAAACAAACCAAACTAAGTATTTATGTCGAGGTTACCTATTCAATTTGCATTCACCGACGAACCAGAAGATGTAAGTAAATATGTCTACAAGAATCTAGTTCCAAAGTGAGCATCACTTGCCACCACATTAGCCTCTAGTTATTTTCCAGAACCTGTCATAAATCCATCATCTTCAACAGCCGTGGTGCGATCCCTTATGAAGACTGAGGTGACATTTAATGTCACATCTAGGTCGCAGATTTGTTAGGGTGGGTTGGTTTCTGATAGGTTTATTTTTGTATATCTTGGTATATTTTTGACATTCAACTGAATATTTTGTTTGACTTAATTTTAGGAAAGTGAGTTAGAACAGTAAGAAGTTTGAGCTGTTAAAGCTTACTCAAAGTTCTCGCCAACCGGTACCCTACTGCTTAGGTTTAATTTTTTGAGCGCCCTCCGTACTCCCGGAGAAAACTGTCCAGGGATAAGAAAAATGAGGTTCTAGAACTGTCCCCGTGGAAGATTTATTAGTAGTTAACCGCGTTCCGGGCAGGCGTAAACAAGCGCTCTGGTAAAATTTTCTCGCCTCTGCTAAGCTGCCTTGCGCGATTTTTTCTTGGTAGTCGAACACAGGTTGCCCACCTTGGACCACATCTCACCGCAGGTCTTGGCGCAAAAGAATGCGCCTCGAGAACGCGCGCGCTTGTCCGCAAACCATCGAACGAACGGTTTCGTGAGCGCCTCAACACCGGTGGGGGTCTTCGCCAGATAGCTACTGGAGTGAAATTGCCCTGTTTGGTTGGTCCGGCTTCGTACACTTTTCTTACAATAATACAATATTAGCACACAGAAGATGGAACGACGGCTACCTAACGGTGCTGGAACTTCATCGTCATGGCTTGTACGGTTGAACTTGAAACGGGGGACTTGGGCTAATCTTCTGGGCCAAAAGATTAACATCAGCGTATCAGTTATTCAAAAATGGATGATTTCCATTCGGTTTTGTACAAATTGAGTTACTTTTAGCCTTGAGGATATTTGGCTTGGGAAAAAATGTTCATGAAAATCAGTCCTATTGCCCTCAACGGTTGTAAATCAACGTTTCGCGAGTTGACCTTCAATTTTCAGAATAGACCGTTGACCAAACGCCTATAAAAACGTTCTAAAGTAACATTAACTTGATAGTTCGAAGACAGAGATTTGCTAAGGCGATCAGCTGATTTGATTAGAGGTGATGTAGTGATCGTTTATATAAATACTCTGTCTTTTCCCTTCTTTTTTCTTTCTAGGCTTGCCAAGTTATCGTTCTTGCCCATGTAGTCTAGTTGTAGGAAACGCGTGATAGCGGACTTGAGCTTGAATCTTGAATGTTTGTATGTACGCAGCGGAGGACAAGACAAGATCATTTACACGCGCGCGCGCACCTGATGGAACATCACGCGAGAAGCAGTTATCTTCTGCTGGTAAAGCAGCGGAAATTGATTTTATGACTCTTTTTTCCTCCTTCTCAAAAGAGGGATCTCGTGCTTTGTTTGACAGGTGAGTCGATTGAAGATCGATGGTGAAGGTAGAATTGAGCTGTAATTCCCGTCTTGCGTAAAAGGATTATCGCAAATCGAAATCGCTCGATAATTTGAAGTCTTTCTCATTAGGTTTCTTAAGGTTCAAGCAATGGCAATTCATTCACCACGTAAAAGACTGATCCTTCTGTGGATGGTGTTATGGTTTCATTACGTTGCAGAAATATCCATGCTGTTATTACTGTTAAGTAGCTGCTTCCGGAAATGTGAGCACAACCTTTTCGAGTCCTGCGACCCCTTCTTATCAGGAAATTGTGTGGAAAATAATGCTTTGTACTAAAATTCAAATCGATTTTAAATAAATGTAAGATAAGTTTTATTGATATTGGGCATTTTAAATAGTAAATATCAAACATACAATAAATCAGATGTAGATTTCGAAATAGATTCCTCAAAACGAGGTGGCTGTTCACATTAGATTTAAAAAAAAACTAGCTGACCCGTTGTGCTTTGCTACACCTTCCGAAAATAAATGTAATTTGTAAAAATTTATTCAAATTTAGATATTAGAGAGCATTTTTTAAAAAAAAAAACCTCATCATACTTCAGAACCAACAACTTCGAAATGAGAGCTGCAGCTGCAGTTCTGAATTGCAATTCAAAGATGGTATGTATTTTTTACTGAAACTTGATCTCTAAACTCGTTTTTCAAGATCTGAAATTTGTACTCTGTACCCAAAAAACTTATTTAAATATGATCCCTTCTTTGAAAAGCTCTTTATCTTAAATTTACATGGGAGCTCCCCCATCTTTTCCAATTTTGTCCCACACTGCTTGAAGAAGGTAGGCAAATTTACTGGCTCGAGTTTACATAATACCAATTGAAAGAAAAAGATTCGCATATTGGAATTTATTGCAAATTGTACTTTATAGAGATAGAATTTTTTAAACCGATGAATAGCGTGAATCGAGACAGTTTTTTGAGTATATTCCTAATATTCTGTATTATGAGCACTTCCAGCTCCTGATAAGCTTTAGATGGGGTATTTTTTGGAGTTGAAAAAATAAGCTATAGAAATTTGAAAAAAAAAACAATGAAAAGGATTTTTAGTAACCATTTTCAAACAGCTTTTTTCACCATCCTCGCCTACGAAGCAGTTTGAATATCTATCCTTTTTGCGCCAAAATTATGTTAAAAAATGTTTCGCCATATTCCAAACTCGTAGACATGAGACATTATAGCTTGAAGTTTTTCCAAGCAGCACTTATCATGGTAATGAAAAATATATTAAATTTGTTATGTATGAAATACAGTGAAAATTTCTTTTTTTTAAATAAATTTACTAAGGCAAAAAATATAAATATTCAAAAAAATATCAGTTGCAGAAAGTCAAATATTCCAAAATTTTTACAGATGCGTCAAAGATATGGCTTTAAAATGGATTTAATACGTATTCCTATTTTTTGTTCAATTAAGTTTCCCTGATATATCTGCAGTGTTCCTGCAGTGTGAATTTATGTTTTTACTTCACTTTTTAAGAATGCTGTTCAAAGGGAATGACCTTAATTTACGAAGACATTTAAGAATTTTCAGTATCCGCTTCAGTTTCAACATTCGGAATACCCCTTCTGATCTTTCCAACATATTGAATCATTTTAAAGATGAATTTCTTAAAAGTTCGACGTTTGTTCTTATCCCGCCGTGTAAGTTGACAAGAGGGAATATTGTTTTTAACATTTTAAGGGTATACTAAAAAATTTTCATAAAAATTTTGCGTCCAGTTGAATATCAGTTCTAAAGTCTCGCTCTTTAAAAACGAAGCGGATCAAAAGTCTCTTTTATGCAGCCATGTAACACAAAAACACTTTTCATGTTAAGTACGTACTTGAATAGGCATGTAATAAAAAAATACGATGGTTTTTTCAGAATTATTTAAAATAAAAAGCTCTCATTTTCATTTCTAAAATCGTTTCAGTTGTGTATTTGGGCCGAAGTAACAATTTCTAGAAGAAAACATCATTTTTAGTTTTTTTTTAAACAGAAAAAGTGGAACGTTTGAACATGTTCTAATGTTCCTTGAATGAAAAGTCGAATGCTACCTACATTAACAGGAACTAAATATGGAAGTATTTTTGCAAATCTTTCAATTAGTTCATTTATAAAATACCAATCCGTGTCACATCTAGGCGTCATTTATTACCACGTGCAATTAGGTAAGAAAAAAACACATCTAGGTTGCATATCGCCCCCACGTGCATAAGAAATATAGGTACTTGGTTGAGAAACAGGCGCCTAATTGTTAAATTTTTCCTGCGATCAATTAACAGAATGCTATAGTTACTATCCAATACGTCAATCAGGGTCTAACCTAGGCGTCGTTCATAACCATGTGCTGTACAAATGAGCTAGGAATCAAGTAGAAAAAAATCACATCAAGGCTTCATATCGCCACCCCTTGCATTGAAAATATTCTTGGTTGAGAAATACGCGCCAAAATATTCCCACTGATCAGTATGCTATGCCTGGTTACTATCCTTTTGCGACGTTGGCTCACGACGCCTCGACCTTGGAGACGAAAAACAAACCGCCCAAAGGAAGAAAAAATCTCGAGAAAATGGATGTCATGACTTTAATTTGTTCCGAAAAACTACAAATTTTGTATAGAAGCCCCCCCTCCCTTAAGTCGGATGGAGTTTTGACTATTACAGAAACCATCCCCGGCCTCAAAAACCCTCAGATGCCAATTTTGACGATGATCGGTTCAGTAGTTTCCGAGTCTATAGGGAACAGACAGACAGACAAACATTCATTTTTATATATATAGATTAATATAGCTTTTACAAAACAGTGAAAGTAGTAAAAACATTAAAATGGGCCAACAGCTTCAAAATAATGTTCATGCCACAAACGAATATAAGATTGAATTTATTCAGCCTGTGCAAGTTCATGACTTGTAATTCATGATGAAATGAGGAACTCTTTTCACTTATTCAGTCATTCTCATCGCACTTCACTGCTAATGCTACTGCCATAATTTAGGATTTTTTAGATAAACAACATTCAAAGGACCTTCAATTGACTCTTCGTATTTTTGTACTCATTCAAATATACAACTATCGATGGGAGCTTACAGATTTCAGGCTTCAGAGCTACTAGTTTACGATGTAGTTCATGAAAAATTTGTTCCGAAATACTCCTACTGATAATACAATTTTTGATTTTTACCTGACTTGAAATTTGTCCGACTTTATCCTAGTGTAAGGTATTTTTGTCCTAGAAAATTTTCATCCAACAAATTATCATAAAAACGCTTTATGAAAGTTAATCAGTCTTGTTTGTTTACAAATGAAACAACATTGAAGTAAATACCCAATCTGGTTGAGTTATAATCTTGATATGATGCTATCAAAGTGTGATATAAATTAGTTATTCTTACTTGGACTTTTTGTTATAATTTGAGATATTTTTACATCCTTATTTTAAATCCTAAAAAAATTCAATATTAAAATATCACATCTCAGGGCCTTAGTAAGAATCAACTTATGGGGAGATGGTTTTAGTAACTGATTTTTACCTATAATTTTTTGCACAATAATGAACGATTACAAAAAAAAATCAACAACCAATTTTTTTTTTAAACTATATGATTATTCATTTTTAAATACTTTTAAATCAAAAGTTTTGCTATTAAATCGAAACTTTGAAAAATTGGTCTGAAATCTAAATGGTGAGCAAAATTCGCTTCCATCGATGGTTAAAACCTTTGAATTTGTTTAAGAGTCTGGAAGATCAAATTTAGTTTACTTGAGCATAAACGTAACGTTGATAAAGTCGCGAATGCCATAAAGATGGTAAAACGACTATAATCGAAACAAAAAAAAAGTTTTTTAGGATAGCTTTCCATTTCTTAAAAAAAAACTTATTCTATACTCAAATCAAACAAGTTGAATCTCAAACCAAATTCTAGCAAACTCTTTTGCAAATTCAATGATGTAAATCTATATTTCAAAGGATCAAATTTTTTTGATGCAAACTTGAACCAAATTAATGATTTATAATTTGAAATTTGGCTTTAAAAAAACAGCAATTTTTAAACACATTGCGAACTAAATACAAAATATCTCGTTTTTTCGCTTGCCACTATTCTGCCGTGATATGACGAAGTGACGCATATCCATTTTTGTCGATTTTGACGCTATTTTGTGCGTTTTCCAATGAGCTTTCAAATGCTTTCAAAAAATCTAGAAAATATCAAACAGTTTTTGAGAAAATCGAGAAAAACGAATCGCCAAAAGTGCGATTTATACGCCAAAGTGACGCATATCCATGCGTTGTTAGAAGGAATACAGAACAACTTCAATAACCCGTATAATTTTCAAGTGACATTCCTCAGATTTAGAAAAAAGATCAATTTTTAACATGACGATCTTTTCAAAATATAATAGAGAAGCCCCCCTCCCCTCCCCCCTTTCTCTGAAAACAACCTGAAAACAACCTTTTCAACCTCATTCCTCTGTTTTCATTTCTAACGTGAACCGCAGATTAAAGTAAAAGTTCGGGCGCAATACTTCCTTGAATTGTTTCACTGTGAATAATGAAAATCGTTCCAAACTCCTTTAAAACAAAATTCATAATGAAACGAAAACGATCCTCTGATGAATTTCACATCTTTGATTTCGGCCAGTTTTGGTCGCTGGACACCATTTTTAACACCCTATAGTTCTTCCTCACTCGAATACAATTTAAGAAGATTCAACGAACTGGTCGTTTTAACTGAAAAACGAAATTTGTTCCAGTTGCACGATAAAACTATGGATAAACGTCACTCCGACGGAGAATAGTCAAATCAAAACAAACGTTTATACGCCGAATTGACGCATATTTTTTTTAAGCAATTGTAAGAATTTTACGCAAAACGAAGAATTGTGTTTCAAAAGGCTGCATTCGTCGTCTATCTTTGCATAAATTCTACAGATCACATTTTATGAAAAGTCCCAGATTAACGAATAATGAGCAAAAAGAGAAAATCGCTTTTATTCGCTAAAAACAAAAATAGTTTATGCGTCACTTTGGCGTAACACGGCAGTATCATGATCCATTAAAAAGCAGTTTTTAAATGTTATGATAAGGTTGCCAGAATTTTTTCAGCACGTATCCGGGCCGAAAAAACCGAGCAATTTTAAATAAAAACTGGGCAAAATCCGGGCATTGGATTTTAAAAGTGTCGACCATAAATCCGAGCCCAATCCGATCAAATTTTGTCAAAATCCAGAAATTACTCAATAAAAATCAAGAAAAAAATTGAAATATTTTAAATTTTTAATAAAAAATTATTAACGGACTAAGTATTGTATTTAAGATTTCCATGAAAGTTTTCATGATTATTTTTTTAATTAAATTTGCTCAAAAAATTTCAGTTTGCAGGCGTTTGTTATTTTTTTTTTTGGTTTGATTTGCCAAATTAGGTGAACAAATCCGGACTAAATTCGGGCATTTTTCAATGAATTCTGGGCAACCGGGCCGGGTCGGACTGTTCCCAATTTTTGTATTAAATATCCGGGCAAACCCGGATAAAACCGGACAATCTGGCAACCTTATGTTATGAATCTAATAATGAAACCTCATTTCTGAAACATAAATTGCCGAATTTTGGTGCCTGGCGGCTTAGATTTTCTCGCGTTCCTTAATGAATTTATAATGTTAAACAATTCACCGAGAAAATATAAAATTTTGTACAAATTTTTTTGGTGAAGATCAACCCGACCACGTCGGGTTTTCGACGTGGGTGTTCAAAATTTATTTTCATCTCGTGGCTTCCATCACGTGTAACTTTTTGAAACAAGACGAATCGTAATGAAATTTTTAGCACTGGTAGAAGAAACATTCCTCTACAAAGTGCTGCCAAAACATTCCAGATCCGACAACTAGCAGCACTATGGTAAAATAAATAGTGCGTCCAGATTTGTAGTGATCCATGCTTTATAAATCCAAAATTTTCTTTATCTATTAAAAAAACGAACCCAAGATTCAAATTTGATATGAAAATCAAAACCAAATTTGTACCAGGATTTTAGGTAGCTTTTGATAACTTATTTCTTCTGATTATTCAAACTGAAATAAATGAACCTTTACTGGATACATATATTTTTATATAAGAGATGTACATCGCTTTCAAAAAATTGAATTCATCAATTTATAGAAATTGCAAAAATTAAGAATACAACTTTTTCCTACTTTATACAAGAAGGTAATTGAATATTGGATATTACAGATTTTAATTCATTCAACAACTTTGTTGAAGACTGCGAAATGATTTGACTTACTTTCAAAATATCAAAGATTCAATTTCGAATTCAACTTAGACATTATTGCATTACAAAAATTAAAAAAAAAGAAGAAACCTAAATGAATTTTCATTCCTATAAACCTTTTTTTTATTTTTTTTAAATTTCGTCGAAATTAACGTTTGTTTTACTTACTTTTTTTTTGAAAATTCATAATTACTCGCGGTTTTTGGGAAACTGGAGCATTAAGTCAATAAGTTATTGTATTTTACAGTTTTGCCCAAAAATTACACAAATTGAATAACACTTTTTTAATCTATTTTTGAAAGTTATCTCGAGTACTAAAGCTGATAAAAAAAAACTAATTAAGTACTTTGATGCAGCGCCTCCGAATAAGTCAAAATTAGTTCTGAGATTCCTTGCACCTCGAAAAAATTGTTGTCGGAAATTTTGTTGTTTTGTTTTATCTGTGATGCAATTTTCCGAAATTTCATAGGCAAATCAGGCCAAACATCGATTAAAAGGAGTAATTTTACTTAAAAATAAGCAATCCACATTATTGAAGTCATGAGATTTTCATTATTAAGCCTTAGAAATCCTATCCCAGATGTATCTACATTAAATTCAGAAAATTTATAAAACCTGTAAAAATTTTTTTGACCACAGTATATAAACTGTAGCATTGACAAATCTGGTTCAAAATATGTGAAAATATGAATCCTTAGATGATTTTAGAGCTAAAATTTTTCATAAAAAATTGGCCTGAAAAGTTTGGCCCTATTCAAATGTTAGTCTAGATCTTTTTCGGGACAACTAAGTATGCCAAGCGACTTAACTACGTGAGGACTATACAAACATAAAGTTTTATTCAATTCTCAGAGGGTCATGCCAGATACTGTGTCGAGTTGGTGCGAAATCCGTCAAACTAACCAGCGTCCTGCATCCTTTTGTCCGAGAGCTCGAGCTTCTATGCCAAGAGTCGGGTAAGCAATCATATCATCTTTGGCGCAATGCACATTTCAGCATTTTCGGCACATAAAGGGTGATACGGTCAAAATTTGGTCCAGGGAAAACGCGTGTAAATCGGTGAAATCGATAATTTAAAAAATCAAATTAAATTTCTTCCGCTTTTCCAAATCCGAATTGCCGGGCCTTACGCTTAACCCCTGCCATCAGATTTTGCACAGCCACCTTGTCCACTTTCTTCGCCGCAGGAAGCCAGTTTGCCTTGAACTGCTGCTCGTCCTTAGCAGTTTTTTGGTCTTATTTGGGAACCACCTGCACGTTGTTGGTGGCGTACCACTCCATGGCCTTTTTACCGTAATGGTCAGATGCCAAATCCGGCCAAAACAGTACCGAACAACCGTGTTTCTTCAGGAAAGGCAGCACACGTTTATTCAAACACTCTTTCACGTAAATTTCTTGGTTGACAGTCCCGGAAGCTATGAAAATGCTGCTTTTCAAGCCACAGGTACAGATGGCTTGCCAAACCAGATAGTTCTTCGCGAACTTTGACAGTTTCATGTGCTTGAAAATATTTGCTACCTTTCCGCTTCCTTTTGCCGTATTAAACTCCTGTCCCGGAAGCTGCTTGTAGTCGGCTTTGACGTAGGTTTCGTCGTCCATTTCTACGCAGTCAAACTTCGTCAGCATCGTCGTGTACAGCCTCCAGGATCGCGCTTTGGCCGTCGTATTTTGTTTATCATCGCGATTTGGAGTAACTACCTTCTTGTAAATCGATAGTCCGGCTCGTTTTTTGGCTCGATGCACGGTGGTAGACGATACACCCAGCTTATTTGCGGCATCTCGGAGAGAGAGGTTAGGGTTTCGCTTGAAACTACCGGCAACTCTCTTTGTCGTCTCAGCAGCTTCCGGTTTTCGATTTCCCCCGATCCAGACTTCTTGGCTGTCAACAAACGCTCCCCAAACACTTTAATTACATTTGTAACGGTTGATTTGGCAACTTTTAGCGACTTTGCCAGCTTTGCGTGCGAGTAGTTCGGATTTTCGCGGTGCACGAGCAAAATTTTGATACGCTGCTCTTCATCCTTGGGCGGCAGTTTGACAACTGAAGAGTGAATTCCAAAATCAAAAAAAAAGGAGCAACATTCTACACACACCCACCTTCAAAATGAGGGGTGTTCAGGTTTTTAAAATGCAAAATTGAAAGAAATACGTCAAGTTGATATTGACCAAATTTTGACCGTATTACCCTTTAGTTAGCTCCGATCGGCATTGAAGTTTTGAAACCTCTTCTTTGGGTATACAAGTTGATCCTGTAGTTTTCCCGTACATATGTACACAATTTTTAACTTCCAAATTTTTAATTTCCGGCCAAATGGTACATGTCCAAGAATATGTAGGTAAATGCCTACCAAGATCCAAAGTTCTTGAAAAAACAACATTAACACCGAATTTTCGCGATTCATCCGTTTTAAGCGCCTTTGGTAGCTTGACTCAAAACCCCGCAAGCGCCTTCATTCATCATGTCGTCACTAGACTTGGACTAGGATTTAGGCTTGGAACCCCGGGCGTCTTTCCTCAATTATTGACAGCCAACCGCGCGCCACCAAATCAAATCCCAACTGGGTCAAAACTGCGCACAAACCATACAATTAATTGAAGCACTTCGAGCAAGAGACGTGGGGGGCCTTATCGAATTGTTGCCCAGTCAGCCAGCAGCGTTCGCTGCCTGGCCTTGCTCATTCATTCGGCGTGTTTGCTGTTTTGGTGTATTTCCTCCAGCTGCCAGCAGGTGTATCACACGAAAAGAAACGGTACGGCCCGGGACCAGAATCCGTTACTGGACACATTTCTCCGGGGCCGATGGCGCAGCTGACTTTTTGAGAGTTCCGATAGAAGTCGGTTAATGTCGAAAGATCTTTAAAAAATCTTGGTCTCCTGAATCCATGAACTTGAACCCCGGAACTAGTCTATACTCAAACCTCGAATTTTTCATTTCCAAGTTTGATCTTCTGATCAGTTAATTGCACCTTCAGAGTCATTGTACTCCGATTCATGATTCCCTTAAGGCTTAGGTCATTGAGCTTCTGTTTCTATTATTTCATTTTCTGAGGTTCTACTTTAAGAGATCAACCAGATCTGGTACCTACTGCAGTTTTTTTTTTGGAATAACTTCTGCTGGTGGATAGATATGGTCATTTTCAATTAGACTAATCTTCAGTTTCCTCTTTGCATCTCGGAGAAAATTGTGCAACCGAAACCGGAAAACAGATTGAATCATTACAGGAAAAACGATATCGGCAGCAGCCAGCATTTGGCACTCTGGTAATTCTCAAACGCTCTGGGATCTTGGAACAAATGAAAAGCAGGCAGCAGTTGTTCCCCCCGAAAACAAGAAAATCCCACCGAGTTGAGGTTCAGCGATTACAATCTATACTACGGTTGCAGAAATTGCTTTTGATTTGTTCTGTAATCAAATTATCTCCCGTTAGTGTTTCGGGAGGAAATTCCCCCCGGAGGGCCATTCGGGAATGACGTTAGAGAGCCAAACATTCAGACTGGCAGCCGGAGGGGCCGTTAGAAGAGTCATGCCCATGCCAAATGATGTTGGCCAGCAGCCGTTCTGCCCCTTTCATGAATACTCAGCACCCAGCCAGACACCCCACGTTGAGTTTGGGGAACGGCAATCTTTCTTCTTAATCAATTTAATCACAACAGGAAGCCATCAGCTTAGAAGCTGACCACATTTGCTTACTCAGAGATTGAACCGGCATCGGCAGAAGCAGCAGCAGTCATCGATGGGGAGTTGGGAGTCATCAATGAACAGTGGTGCAGAACATCAATCTAGCTGTACGAAATTAATAGCGCCCAGGGATGAAGAGATAGACATTTGATGTCTTCAGCAACATTGTTCAGTTTTACAAGGAGCATATTCTAGTATTAAAATTTTTGCCGAGGGGTCCACCGGTAGCGAGATAAAAATGCTTACTTTTCTGTTTTTCAAATTAGGGCTTTGATGTCTTCGACAAAGTTGTTTATCTGATCAAAATACATAAGTTTGTTGAATATGTCAAAGTCCTATCACATCACCCTCAGGAGTTACAGTCAAAGTAAAAAAAATCTATTAAAAAAACAGTTTTTTGAACCTGACACGTTGTAGATTGGATAAAATGGTTCGCTGTCTTTGAAACAAAGTTGTAACAAGCCACGATCTACATTTGTCTCATACATTATGATAGGTTTAGAAGTTGCTGAAGCTCTATAGAAAGCATTTAGTACATTTTATTGGCAATTTTGGAAGGCTCGTCCATCGAAAAGTGCACATTTTCGCAACATCCCCTTTTTTGTGATTATTTTTGATGATAAGCGGAACCATTTCCATTAGAAATTAGCGCGGAAGTCGGTGGAACTAGTAGATATTTCAATTATTGAAAATACACATTTTATGAAAAAATTACCTATTTTACTTATAGAAAAAAAAACGTTAAAACATTTAATTGATTAATAAAATGTTGCAGTTTTCTTTTATATAGTTTGTTTGATTAAAAGACATTAAAATTTGATTTTTCAAATCATTTAAACCTAAAAAAAACAAACGGAACTTATCTGTTAAATTTGGTAGAGCACCAAATAGGTATTTGATATTATTTAAATGAATAAAAGAATTTTGTCTTTACAATATAACTGCTTCAACTGGTTCCAAGTAACTGTATCCAAGTAACCAATCTTACAAGCAATTCGCTTTTGTCTTTTCGTTGAATCATAATTTTGAATAGAATTTAAATGCTTTTTAATAAAAACAAATATATAAAAGAAAACTGCAACATTTTATTAATCAATTAAATGTTTTAACGTTTTTTCTATAAGAAAAATAGGTAACTTTTTTATAAAATGTGTTTTTTCAATCAGTCAAATCTCTACTAGTTCCACCGATTTCCCCGCTTATTTCAAATGGTAATGGTTCCGCTTGTCATCAAAAATAATCACAAAAAAGGGGATGTTGCGAAAATGTGCACTTTTCGATGGACGAGCCTTCCAAAATTAACAATAAAATGCACTAAATGGTTTCTATAGAGTTTCAGCAACTTCTAAACCTATCATAATGTATGAGACAAATGTAGATCGTGGCTTGTTACAACTTTGTTTCAAAGACAGCGAACCATTTTATCCAATCTACAACGTGTCAGGTTCAAAAAACTGTTTTTTTAATAGATTTTTTTTACTTTGACTGTAACTCCTGAGGGTGATGTGATAGGACTTTGACATATTCAACAAACTTATGTATTTTGATCAGATAAACAACTTTGTCGAAGACATCAAAGCCCTAATTTGAAAAACAAAAAAGTTAGCATTTTTATCTCGCTATCGGTGGACCCCTCGGCAAAAATTTTAATACTAGAATATGCTCCTTGTAAAACTGAACAATGTTGCTGAAGACATCAAATGTCTATCTCTTCATCCCTGGGCGCTATTAATTTCGTACAGCTAGATTGATGTTCTGCACCACTGTGCAATGGTTTCTGAAGTTGAGATCTGTTGAATTTGTTTTTAACGAAACATCTAAGATTGCATAACTGCAATCTCTGAACGAAAAACATGTTTAAAAAGATAAAAACTAGATCTAAAATTTCATAAGAATGGTGATATTTTTATAATTTTTTAAGATCTTCTTTATACTTTCAATTCTGTATTTATAGATTGCCTTCTAGTTTATTCACCTAAGTGAAGAGAGACGTTTGGCAGAGTTGAAGATCAGAAACTTCAGCTTTGAGGTGTTCATTTGCGACCTTTAAGTAATTACAATTATTTCAATCGAAACTCTCATTTCTTCGAAATTCGAATTCATTGTACAATTCAACGGAGCAGTTTTTTCCCCTTGAAAATGTACAAGTTGAAATGTATTGACGAATTGTAGGCCTTTTTATTACCCGGCTGAGAAAAAAATTCATCAAGTTCTTAGATGGTATTTTTGGGAAATTGAGTTTCAGTTATTGAAATGCATTTTTCTCAGTGTAGGATATAAAAAAAAACAATATTTCTCTCTAGAAATTCAATCATTTTTACAAAACTCACTCATGAACCACATTTGTGTGGGAATTGCAATTTTCGAGCTAAAAAGTTTATAAATTTTTTACCTGAAAAGTTTGGCTTTTTTCAAATGTTAGTCTAGATAATTTTTGGGAAAACCAAGCATGCCAAGTTGATTTACTAAGTAATATCTTTATGCCCACATAGTTTCATTAAATTCTAATAGGGTCATGCCAACGTGTCGATTTGGCGTGAAATTCGTCATTTGGTTAATTGTCATAGTTTTTCTACCACGGCAATCACTAAAAAAACGTATAGTGGTATCTTTCTGGTGTAGGCCGGGATTTGCCAGTATTGTCTTATGATAGGCCGCTGGCGTTCACATCTAGTGCCAATGACGTTGAAATATTGAGAATTCATAAATGGAGTAAAGCCTGAATTTTGCGTGTAGGAAATCTAGAATGTTAAACAAAATTCCGAAGGAAGTACCTATTGATTTTTGTATACAAAATATTTACCTAATCAAAATCAACTATGAAATAAATAAAAATCCTAAATTAATGCCGAAAGTATAGGGTTGCCAATAGGGTTCGTGAACTGTTCCCCGGTATCATCAGTCCTTTAACCTACCTTATCTTTGTTGTTTCCGGTCACGTTGGCAACGGCAGCTGCTGCCACCGCCATATTTCCGCTACTGGTCGCCGCGTTGGAGTTAAAGTTGGCAGCTGACATGGTGGATCCCGTGGTCGAAAGCGGCGTCGATGCCACAGTAGGCGATGGCGTATTGGAAACGGTGAATTTGTTCACATTCTGTGCCGTAACTGAATTGGCCAGGTCCTGCTGGTGTTGCTGCTGCTGTTGTTGCTGTTGAAGCAACTGTTGCTGCAGCTGTATCTTGTTCAAGGCGGTCTTGTTTTGGTTGCCTTGTTTGTTTTTGTTTTTGTTACTTGGCTTGGAGACAGCCGGCCGGAGACGGCGAGGAGTGCTGCTTCTTACTGGTGGTGATGGAGTCGTTAGCTCTTCTTGACGACTGCTAGCTTCGGTTGAACCGGATGAGCCAAAGCTTGCCGAATCGGTTGTTGTCGAAGGTAGTGGAGCTGTGCTTTTTGACGCACCCGTTCGTGATTCGGAAGCTTCCTTGGTTTCCCGAGTTTCTTTGATGACCTCGGTTACCTCGGCGATAGGAACCGTTGCTGCGGTGTCTTCTTCCTGGTCAGTGGTTTCCGGAGAGATCTCATTGGGTGACGTTTGTTCTTCTACTATTTCCACACTTCGCTTCCTTCGCCAGTTGCTGCCGAAAGAATGAGCTTGCAGATCGCTTAACAACTTAGCGTATTCGGGGTTGTTTTGGAACAGCTGATCGATCGATAGGAAATCGTATCCGTCTTCGTTGTTCTTGCCCATCTCTCGATCGATGTCCTCCGAGTCCAGGGGTCGATCCGAGCCATCTTTGCTGAGGATTTCTCCCAGCTGTAAACACACCAACAATATCGTCGTCAAGAGTCGCATTCTGCCGGTCATTGCGAGGAAATTTCGATTTCAATTGCAAATTCCAAAGCAACAATTGCTTTTGTCGAACGGACGGGGTTCAAGATCACAGCAGGCGAGTTCACAGCACCAAGTTCAAAAGATGGTTTAAAGACTTTTCGGCCTTAAAAATGCAGCCGTTAAATTTAAAAAGAGTCTAGGGAAAGATTGGTCCGATTTTTTATGGCCGAGTACTCAGTGTCAGATCATCTTCTCTTGTTTTGTTTTTTTTTCGTCGTCTTGGTGTTGCTGCTGCTGCGTCTGAAAGTAGAGAAAAGCATATAAAACAAGCGTTATTTTCTTTCTTTAACTTTTAACAACTCAATGAGTAGTCGAACGAACAAAGGAAAATCTAAGAGAAAAGCTCTCACGGGATTGAATGACGACTATTTCCATTGGTTTATTTATTTTTTTTTCTTTAATCAGAAACAGAAGACGGCGACGAAGAAAAAAATACGACATCATCTCGTCGTGACAAGGGGTTGTAAGAAAGCTCGAGCTGCGGCAGCTGACCACAACAAAACAACACCACCCCGTCCCATCGATGAAAACCAGGTGCAAAGTTCAGGGATCTGAGAGTTGAAAAGTTTTGCTTTCGTTTGAATTCTCATCAACGCCGGCTGGCTGAGTAGCTGAGGTTATGAATGACTTAAGCTTCAGAGTTAAGCAGAAGGTTAGGTGCCAAATGATGGCCTCCCCGAGTGGAATGCTCGCAATAACAATAATAACGATATTATATTTAGTAGCGGTAATTTCGATGGCTTTGTTTGGGCTGTAGTGGAAAAAAATGTTGACATAAAGATCCGGTTATCCGATTTGCAATTCGATGCTACATTTTCGGAGTGACAATTTGAGCTCGCCATTGGACTTGCTAAGCGGAAGACTTTTACTTTTCTCATGAAAATTCTATCGCATTATCTAACATGATCGCTTTTTAGTCGTCATAAAAGCGAAGAGATGAAGCCATGATAAAGGTTTATGGTGGTTGTTTCGTTTTTTTTGTGAATATTTGAATTGACTCGATTCTAATTATTGTTTATGAATAAAAAGAGATTATAAACACTTGAAGGTTTGATAAGCATCTTATTTTAAAATGTTTCTCAAACTTAAACTGTTAAAAGAATTAACTGAAAATCCATAATTATTCAAAACTGCTGTTCACAACAGAGTTTAATTTTTTGTTGTTCAATATGAATTTGGTTAATTTCAGGCTTATTAGAGGCAATACTTCCGTAAACTTCTCATTTATTTTTTTCGTTCAAATGACACTTTAAAACCTACAAAAATTATCATAAAGAAAGAAAAAAGGGGATTGTTGTTAAACAGAAATATTAAAAACTATGAGTCAGAGCTAAATTCGTAGAAATAAAAAGAAGTTTTGGATAAATTGGAAAAACGGCTTTCACAAAAAAAATCACGGGTTTATCAAAACATTTTATTGGATTTTCTCTTTCCAAATACACTATAATATTTATTTCATGTAATTACTTAAAATTTACTTTGAAGGAATTTTTGTCATACGGGGTTCTCAGTAGATTGTCTCAGATTAGCTTCAAAGTATCACAAAAGCTTAGTTTTTAAACAAGCGTTGTATTAAGGGTAATTTTGAATACCTAAATAAAATATCATCTCTTACATAAAAATCCTCATCTGTTCCTAAAATTTTTACCCGGTGCAGTTCCTGGAGTGTCAATTTGACACTCCTGACTAAAACCAATTTATCTCTCTTGTTTCTCAACCCATTTTCAAAAAATTCATAATTTAAAAACCTCGTGATGAATCTCAAATGTTTCTAATTTTTTACTATGATATTTTTGCTCAAACATGCATGAATATTTCAAATTAAAAAGTTTTCCGGTTTCAGTTTTTTTACATTAACAATTTTTCGAATTGAGTTAAAACTTTTGAAAATTAATCCCTAATTCTTTAGGATGGTAAGCTATATTTTTGTAAGATTTCTTTAGCAACAAAATAGGTAGCTTTAAATCTATTAATTTACTCAAAAATCTAGTAAGCTTAGCGATTCAAATGCGGTTCAAATCTGATTTTTGCATTTTTATTCAAATTCAAACATGATCTGAATGCTAAATAATTGTATTGAATGAAGGAGAGAAAATTGAAAAAATGTGTAAACATCAAGTATGTATAAAACCGTCTCCACTTACTCCAGGTAGTGTTTGGAGATAAAATTTTAGATTTTTGCAAATAAACTCTTTTTGCTTAATTTTTAACTGTCGTTTTTTCTTTTCCTAACTGGTTGTTTTGAATGTAAATAAGGATTGTTTCAATGTAGGATTTTACATCAAGAGTCTGCTAGTTTACGAGAAACTCGCGTTTGAAAAAGATGCTTGTCACCTCCACATCGTAGTTAAAAAAAGAAAATTAAAAAAGTCACCGTGAACATCCGCTATTGTCGGAACCGTATCTCTTCCACATTTATTGGATAGATTACAAGTAAATTTAACATTCTCCATTAAAAATTTGTAGAAATAGTTCACAGTATTGTTTTGATAGCCATCGTCCCCACTTACCCCGGTGTACCTTACATTTTTTTCCCTTTTTAGGACCAAAACGACTTTTGATTTATTGCGTAAAAAACCAATATTAATTCAATTTACTTTATGTTGCTTGAATAAATTTCAAAAATAGTTAAATGATGCTTAATAAAATCGTCAAATTTCATACTATGACAAGTGTTGTTCAGTTTCACTTCAAATAGTGATGTGGCATTTCAACAAGTTTGATATTTAAAGAAGAATTCTATCGACATGACTTCGGCGAAAAAAAGGAACAAAACATTCTTTGGCCCACCAATTGTGGGGTTGATTGGAGCATGCCCATAAAAGTGTTTTAAATCCTTTTATATTGCGGAAAATAATGTAGAATTGAAGAAAATTAACTTCTAAGATAATCCTAGAAGAATATGGCTGCCAGCTTTCGCAGGAAGGCACCACCATCCACATTTCTCCAAATGTTAGGCCGGAACCAATTTCAAATTCTTCTTTGTCAAAACCCTCCCCCACCTCTTCGATTTTAATAAATTTTAAGGCATTTTTTTTGAGAATTTTGATAAATTATATGAAAATAAATACAGTTGAAAGAACGAAAATCAAACTGTTAAAAGATGGAAATTGAATCATCGATTGCATTCAAAATTTCTATAAATTTTCATTAATAAAAACTCGATACATAAAATTTGAGCAATGTAGATTGTATGCAACTTTGATGCATGCAAGCTTCTTCCAGATTTTTACGATTATTAAAGTTTTGTAATTTTTTAAATTCGTTCGTACCCAGCAATCAAATTTTGCTGGAAACCAGCAAATATCTTCCGTCTGGCTATTTTTTTCCAGCAGTTGAGCTGCATTGCTGAAAAACCAGCAATCGATCTGTCAAAATTGGAATTTGTGTTTTTAAGGTGAAATTCTTTTCGCCCAAAAGAATTTTTCGGTGAGTTGATTGTTTGAAAACTTCAAATGTGAACTACAAAGCATAACTATAAGAACTTTCTTTTTTACAGTTCTGTAAATTTGCCTTAAAAAGTCTTATACAATTCGTCTCACAAAATTTACTAAAACGCCGTCGAGGTAAGATATATTTTTTCATGTTTATGTATGAAGTTGAAGTAGTTGATTCATTAATCTTCATTTTAAGCCGGAAAACGACTTTATACTGGTTGGCCAAAACATAATACAGGGATATTGCTTCGTGTCGCACAAAAAATCTAGATTCCTCATATTACGTGTGTCTGATATAAATAAAGTTTATTAAGCTTAGTTCTTTTAGAAATGGGACAGTTACGAATACGTGTATCACAAAAAACCTTTCGTTTGATCTAAAAACTTTCTATGAAGGAAATGAAGGTAATTTTATGACAATTCATGAAAAAATTAAAAAAAAAAATTTATCGTTTTTTGTAAGAATAAATTCTACTTTATTCTTGGTACCTCCCATCGGCTAGCGCACACTTTTTTCAGTCATGATATTGATCAGTTTTTCAAACTAATACTTCGTCTAATCTGTGTTTAAGGTAGCTACACACCCTCTTCCTTCAATTTCTGATACTTTTCGGACCAATACTTCTCTTTTAAAAGAAACTGAGGGCAATTTAGTGGATACAGATGTTTTGAAATTAACAAATTTGATTATTTTTGAGCCACTTTTTGAGTGTTTTTAATGGAATTTCTGCTGGCAAAATCTGGCAATAACGAAGTAAAACCATCATGAGATTAAACTTAAAGTATAATCGATTAGTATAGATCGTAGTTTGCGAAGGGTACATAAAAGTTTACTCTTTTTAGGCTTTTAAAAACAGCGAAAACCATAGTTTTCGTTTTGAATTTTTTTTTCTTTCCACAGGAGCAGAATTTTGGCAAATCATAATATTTCATAAAAAATAACCAGCAAATACATACTTTAATATACTCGGGACCTTTCCACGAGCAGACATGGTATAGGACTCAACCGCTGGAATTTGTTTAAAATAGGGTATTTCATAAGTTTTGTTCATCAGAAATTATCTGTCCCATAGCCTCGGAAACCGGCTATACAGCTTACGAGCTCTGGAACTAGCAAAAATTTAGTGTTTGAGGTGTGGTTTGAATGACTCATTACCAGGCAACACTTTCAGCTTATCGGAGAAAATTTTTTTTTCTAAATTTCAGCGATCTACCTTAGTTTTTCGCTTTTGAAAATTAAAAATGCTCGTATGAGACTTGATTCTCTGATGACCCTTAGCCGAAGTTGCCGATCATATGCTGCACTCCAATGCTTGATTTGAACTTTGTGGACATTTTTGACAGTATTTGCATACTTTTCCACCACAGTACATACAGTAATTCTTCGAATAATCAACGGTTTTGTCAGCTATCAATTTTATTATGATGGATTTTGAATGAAACTGTGCAAAATTATTTTTTCCTTTTTCTCTTGCATCGTAAATATCTCAAAAACGCCTGATTTTTAAATTTTGAAAAAAATAGGTCGGATAGTACTTTTTACAGGCAACAAATTGCTTCCAAAATTTTGAATGTCAGATTACTAGTAAACGAGCTATGAGCAAAAGAAAGTGTCCCATTTCTAAAAGAACTAAGCTTTATATATGTTTTAAAAAGCATTTAAAAGTTTTAAATTAAGAAAATTAAGATTAAAATTAAGAGAAAACGACTGAAGAAAACCCTTAAAAGAAACCGAACATTGGTAGTTTTCCAGAACATCATTTTTCAGTTTGCTGGTTTCCAGCAATTAAGTTTGCTGATTCCAGCAATTCAAATTGCTGGAGATTTCGCTGGAACTTGGGACTTGGGGACCTCACTTGGGGGAGAACAAAAATGAATGTTTAAAAATTGATAGAGAAAATCCCTTACAACTTTTTTTCATTGATTAAGTTTGATTCAGGACAACAAAATACTCCATCTTAAATGAATCAGGTGCAAAAATAGCATCATTTAACAGAAAAAAAAGGAAATAAACAAAAATCAAAATTTTAAGTATGTTATCTCTTGCAATTTTAATTCCCCAACTAAATAGTCATCTTGAAAATTATATCTTGAATGTGAAATTCATTTACGAGCTGAATCTGAATCTTCGTTTTAAATTCAAACTGTGCACCTGAACTCAGAATTCGAATTTTGAATTTATTTCCGAATTTCAATACGGTTTCAGAAGCGTACAAAAAAACGATTTCTTTATTTACATTCCAAATCAGCGACAAAGATTGGAAATTTGTTTCACACTCTCAACCATGAATCTGTGATTTTAATTCTTACGTTAAGGGTTTCAAACTGAATTCATTATTTTATTATAACTTTGAATCTGACTTACGAATTTGAATAAAAATCTGAATAAAATGAAAAAATAATGAACCTGATTCTTCTTTAGGGCTTGTGATATAGCTCAGTTGGCAAGTCTGTTGTCTCCTGAGCCAATGTCCGTGAGTTCGAGCCCGAGAGTGAACATCGAGCACAATTGTACCGGATAAGTTTTTCAATAACGATCCGCCAACTGCAACGTTGATAAAGTCGCGAATGCCATAAAGATCGAAACAAAAAAAAATGAACCTGATTCTGAGTTTGCAATTCTGGATGACCATTTCAAAGCTTTATAATGTTTGAATTCTCCATAGAAACATATTTTATACTTTTTTTCCATGGAATCTGAAAAAATTGAGATTCAGAAATTCGAATAAATATCAAACGAAAATTCAGGATGGTTTTAATTTTTTTTTTCATACTTGGAAAATTATAATTAAAATAATGAAAAGGTATGCGAATTTCGAAAATCATTAATCAAATTTGTTAATGTTATTCAAACCAGATTTGAACGATTTCAAAACAGCTTTTCATTTATTTTTTTATAATTGAGATTCGAACCGAAAATCTAAAATTCCAAACTGGATATCGAATTCCAAATATGAAGGCAGGAAAAATTAAGATTTTGATAATATGGAACCAGAACACCTCTGCAATGAGTTTAATCTTCTTGAAAATTTCATGTTCAGAAACGAGTTTCTATCAACAAGCAAACAAATTTTGAAAAACTAAAGCAGAATTCTTAATTTGTGAATAATTTTTGAAGTTTTCGTATTATCTTTGAGTTAAGATCGTTACTATTGAATAACTTTATTGAATGATCAAAATTTGATTTAGAATTTCAAATTTTGAGTGCAGAGTAGAGTTCATCAATTGCTTATCTGAACCCTCATGCGGGGTTTATTCTCCGCTCCCTTCCGTTGCTAGGGCCATGATGAGAGATGACAAAAAATACAATTTGAAAAAAATCCTTTTTTTTTTAATTTTTACACCTTTACTATTAAAATTGATTAAACTTTCAAACATATCTAATACCCAAATAAATATGGGTCATTCCATGTCAAGTGTGCACAGCGAAAAAAAAATCTTATCGAAAATTCGCCAAACTTGGCCGAAAGACTTTCTGAGGCCTTCAAAATGAATCCTCAATTTTTGAGAATGATCCGCCCACCCCTCATTCCAGGACCCTCCCTTCTTTTTTTCACGATTTTGAAAAATTCATCATTTCAAAAATACTATATCTCCGGACTGAAAAATCATACCAAAATAACAAAATATGCGTTGTGTAGATTTTATTAAAATCAATCAATTAATGTTATCCATTTTTTGGAAATAGTGACGATTTAAACGGCAAAACATAGCTCTTATAATAAAACGTTATTTTTCACAAGGAAAGTATATTTTTTTCTTGATTTTTATGATTTCATTGTTTTTTTGAGAAAATTTTACGTAAGAACCAACCAAAATCCCAATATAATATTTCTTGTTTTGGAGATATGAAAGATTTAAGTTGAATTGTCTAACAACTATTTACTCGCAGCACTCAGTGGTTTCACTAAAGTGCAACAATCGTCAAAATTTTTAGTCACATCTTAAATGCTTGAAAAGATTTTTTGTTTTGTTGATTTGTTTCATAACTATAGAAAATGTGAAATAACATTTTGAACGAAAGGAAAACAATATTTTCGGTTTATGAAATATTGTTATTTGAAATATAACTATTTTGTTTCTTCTTTTTTTTCGTTCCAACACTGCAAGTTAAATCATCTTTAGATTGTCTTTTCTTTTTGCATACATTGAATATTTTAAATTCCGTATAGCTTGAAAATGTTTTCATTGCAATTTTTCTAGCATCTACAGGGATTGCGGCGTGAAACAAACGAATTCCTTTGATTGCCACAGATGCTTTAAACCTTCCAGTCAATGTTATTCTGATTCGAAAGCATTCAACATAAACAACATTTTGCCAAACAGGATACAGTTTACCGAACTTGTTAGAATGGTTTTTGCAGATAGACTTTAGATTATGCACTTCTGATCGCAATTTAAACAAATTTCACTTCCTTGAGGTAAAAAGTCGTGTGTTCTTGATAAATGTATCCACTGAACGTTGCTTATGAAGTTCTTTTCGAATTGAACACGTTACTTTTGCCATCTCGGAAAACTGTTCCCGACTATTTAGAACCTTAACAATAAAAGTCACTAAGACAACTCCGTTCTAATGCAGTAACAGAAGGCAACTGGATATATCAACCGCAATCTTCGATTTTAGAAGTTGTATTCATAACTACTAGCAAGTAGCAGCAATCGAGCAGTTGCGGCAACAATACGTTCACAATGGTTATTGAATCAGTTAAAAAACATTGTTTTTGTTCAGTGCCACTCGGTGTCAACAAAAAAAATCTGCTGTGCTTACTTTGCATAAATAAAGGCTATACACATGGAACAAACGCTGTGCGTCAATAGTCGGTATTGTTAGACCATTATCGCCATAATTCGTGTAAGTTTATTAGGTAATCAACATACTAGCAGATTATCGACATTTACACATTTTCTGTGAATAAGCTTAACAGTTTTATGGAAAAATGAATCAAATCCTCACATTAATTCATCTGCAGCATTCGCTAAGTAAGCTCTTGCTTCATGATTTTATACAGTGTGATAATGAATTAAATTATGATCCAAAAGCAAAACGAATTGAAACAAAAAGTGTCATTTAATTTTTTAAGCATCTTATCTTTACACAAACTTGCTGCTCACTAGAAGGTAACATCATTTGTATGCTGATTTCAAATTTAATTTGTCCAGAAAATCGTGGATGGGATTACCAAAAGTTTAAGGGGATACTGTAAGAAAATATTTGATGGGCAATAAAACTTAAATCTTTCATATCTCGAAAACAAGAAATATTATATTGGGATTTTGGTTGGTTCTTACTTAAAATTTCTAAAAAAAAAAGCAATGAAATCATAAAAATTAAGAAAAAAGTATACTTTCTTTGCGAAAAATAACATTTTATTTTTAGAGCTATGTTTTGCCGTTTAAAACGTCACTATTTCAAAAAATGGATAACATCAATTAATAGATTTTAATAAAATCTACACAACGCATATTTTGTTATTTTGGTATGATTTTTCAGTCCGGAGATATAGTATTTTAAAAATGATGAATTTTTCAAAATCGTGAAAAAAAGAAGGGAGGATCCTGGATCGAGGGGTGGGCGGATCATTCTCAAAAATTGAGGATTTATTTTGTAGGCCTCAGAAAGTCTTTCGGCCAAGTTTGGCGAATTTTAGATAAGATTTTTTTTTAGCTGTGCACACTTGACATGAAATGACCCATATAATATCCAAAATTAAAGAAAAATAGTGAGGGATGTAGATTTGTGCAAGATTTATACTTCATGCTCGAAATCTATCTTTTTCTAAAAGCTATCGATCTTCGTCTATAATTCTTTTTATTTTTTTGTTTCTCTTTCTTATCTTCTTTTGTTTTAAATAAAAGTGTTAAGCTAAGCAAAAAATTGTTAAAACAAATAACGAGTTTGGCTCCTTAAAACCTGAAGGTATGAGCCGTTTCAAATAAACATATAAAAAAATAAAAGAAAAATGAGAGGATTTCATTGAAATTTTCATCCTGATATTTTTACAAACATTTTATAATTTGGAAGGATACTGATAAAAAATTTGAAGTAATCATACAAACTTCTGACTTTGTTTTGTATTCGAAGGCAAAATTACAACCGTTGTCTGCAGGTATCGTTACTTGATTTTCACATGAGTTTTTTTCCGGCATTGCAAAAAATTGTGTAAAAGACACGTTGCAAAATTCGATTTTTTTTTCAGCAATTGACGTAATTATCCAACTTGGCAACCTCGTTGGATTATTTCACAACTCGTGCTGAAAAAAAAAAATCAGTTTTTTTAACTTGTTGCTAACTGTTTTGCAACTTCGCACTATAATGTCCGTTTTTCAATACGGAGTTTGGTTTCGAAGATTCCTCCCGTAAACAACCGTGTCGAAAAGTAGTTCTTTTCGATAAAACTTTGAAAACAGGGTCAAAAAGTTGTTTTGATTTCGACGAAAAAACCGTTATTTCAGGTAACATAAATTGGTTTTCCAGAATTGCAAAAAATTGTACATGCATCTCGTTACAACTTGATGTAACTTTTTTCCAGGAGATAACTTGCAATGAAAACAAAAAACCATCGATCGAGTGCCAAAAGGTCAACCCCAAGTTCAACGCCTGTCTCTCCACGTGTTCCATATTCAGCAGCCAGGCGGCGCCCGCTCGCATTTCCGTTAGCGAGACTGTTTTTTTCACTCGCCTCAGCATCATTCGGAAATCGGAACCCGAAACAACAAAATAGCATCTTGATACCAATTCGGTACCGCTCTCGGTAAGTGAAATTGTGCTTGTTTGCGCTGACGTCGAAAATTGCATTCATCTACGATTCGGTGTGCGCTTTTTTCTCTACAAAGCGATCTTCAAGCGATCTGATCAGCCGAAAAAACGACAGAAGAAGAGGAGAGGGCAAAACGGGCCGAAATAAACGGGAAATAAGGGCAGCTCGAGAGTCGTCAGCATCGCTCGGTGCAGTGGTTTACGTTTTAACTGCAAAGATGAGTGATCATTAAAATTTTAACACCACCGCTTGGTTTTTTTTGTTTTGGGTTTGTCTGAAAAAGCTCGAGATGTAAGTTTGATATTGTGGCGGATCATTGTCGCGTTGTTTTTCGACTAGCTAGGAGAAAGAAACTGGAACTCCAAGGGGAAGAAATGATTAAAAGTGGGTTTTGGTTTTATGACTCTCGGTCGAAAAAGGTGGACTTTGATGTACCCACTCTTCTGACAAGTACCTACTCCTAAGAGATGCTAAAGCGCGCGCGCAATGGTAACAAAATAATTACCCATCAGCATCATAGCTGGAGCTTCAACTTTCCACCGACAGCCAGACATTTACATACTTAGTTCTCGCGAAAACGGGCCAAAAGGCGTCAGGTTGCACGCTAGCACGGTTCATGGCCCAAATTCTTCAAAAACTCATCTCTCAGCCGTAAGTGTGGGTTTTTGTAGAAGTATTAGCTTTCATGTATGATCCAAACGAAATTGCACCCTAGGTGGTCAACAAACTAGGGACCCAGGAGATTGTGTCCAGTAGGGTGTATCCAATTTTTAGTTTTGTAGTATTCAACACAATTATTAAACAAATTGCTGCTGGCTGTGGCACGCATAGTACTTTTTCTGTGGGCTGGTGATTTTAGCATTTGTAAGATGCTAGTCATCATATTCTTGAAATAAGCACGCTTCAGTTTGGGTAAATGAGACTCTCTTAGATCTCATGAATATCTCTAAGACTCGTGAGGTCTTATGTGTGTGTGTTCGTTTTTTTAAATTAAAATCTGACGATAAAAGTGAAGTAAATAGTGCTTCCATTAAATTGGTTGAATTTTTCAAATATATTTGTGGCGTACTTTACCGCCGTTCCCTTTTTGCGTCATCGCATCGAATCATCCAGAACATTCCACTTATCGAGAACATTCGACATCCGGAACGCACGACGCTTGCGCCAGCCAATCAGCGTCAGGATAATTACGTCAGCCAATCAGCGTCACGCAAAAGCAGATAGCAGCCAACTGCTAGCGACAAACAATAGCTGGCTACCAACATCAACAACAGCAGACGACAGTCGACAGCGACAGCAGACAATAGCGAACAACAATAGCATTAACATAAAATCGCCTGCATGTACAATAGCATACACGACACATTCGATCTCTCACACACACATGCACACCAAACAATATAAATAGGCAATAGTTGTACATAAATAGTAACGAGTAATAATAAAGTTTACATCAAACAGTGAACACGCGTTTCTTAACCGACATCCGATAATTTGGACCCCCAAATATTTCTACAGCCCATAATTCTACAGCCTACATTTCTCAAAATTTCCCGGCCTTTTGCGTGAAAAATATCAAACATATGTCGCTGGAAGGACCCATGTGCTGCTTTTCGAGCGTAACTTCAAGGACAATATTGCTAACAACTCAGCAACGGATCCTCCGTGACGTACTGGAGTCGTGAAGCACTTTGGTCCAGTTGTATTGACAGCTTCAGTAGACTTGGAGCTTGACGAATTCCGCAAAATCGACCACTACTAACCAAACTAACTAACCAAACTCACAGATTTATACATACAGGAACATCTCATGTAATCCATCTTGTGGGAAAAATTCTCAGCTTTACGATGTGGTATCGGAAGTGACCTAAAAATAACACTGATAAGCTGTGCAACGACATTAACGGAAAAAGTTTGGTCCGAAGTTTTGTCCACCGGATCCGGTTTCCGCCCAGATTTTTTTTTTCGAACACGGAGCTGCTTTCCTCTCCATACTTTTGAATCGAGTTTCAGTAGGCATTGGAATTTACTTCTTCCATTTTCGCCAACTGGCTCAGCGAAATTATGGGGATAGTACATCATTTGTGTAGGATATTTTTCTCTTCAAATGTTTAAGTCACCGTTGTTGTTATCTTCTCGTTTTTGGAGCTGAAAAACTACGTATAAAGATGCGAGAGAATCGTGCAGTTAACATCTCGAGCGTGTACAACGGACTGTGGAAAAACTGCGGGAAAATTGGAAATGGAACTACATCGCAAAACGGAACACATTCAGTCGACAGCTAGCCGCAGCAGCAGCAGCATCAACAGTGACTAAAGAAAACCAATGTGACCGCCCCAGCGGGTGTAAAAAAGCTATTAGTGTGAGCGAAAGATAGTAGATAAGAAAGATGAGAAAGTTTATAATATTTAATTAATTTTTTTGTTTATTTTTTATAAAAATTAGCTCTGAAGATTTAGGAAGGTAGGATATTTTTGCGCTTTTCCAGGGAAATGTTCCTTATTTTCACGAATATTTTGAAAACTGTAGCTCACGACTCACAATGTATAAGGATTGTACTTGGATCAGTGCATTTGTCAGTCAGCGTTCGTCAACAGCACATTTGTCAGCCCCTCGTCAAGCTTCACGCACATATCCACAAGGCAGCAGCGTCAGTCGTTAGCGAACACGAGCAACAGCAAGTCGGCAAAAAACGATCCGCTCGGATTCAAAGGAGTTGTCGTTCGAACGGAGGTTCCCTCTTAGGGACAGTTGAGTTTTGACTAGCTTTACATTGGCTATCCTGTGTAGGCCTTTCTAGAGGCTTTTTCTTGAAGATTACAAATCTTTTGAATACGTTTAAGACACGAAACTGAAGAAAATACCTGGACCCATCAAAATGGCCGCCATTTTCAAAAGTGATACGAGTTAGTTGAAACAGTGATTGTACTTGAGCTCTATTCAATTTTCTGGAAGCCGGAGTTGAAATAAGGTGAGTAATGTTATGAAAAAGGAAGTCCATTTTTCCATTGTCAAAGCACGTCAGTAAAACAAAAATGTTACTAGGCGAGGGTAGCCATTTTGTTTGTCTTGAACCTCTGGAGAGAGTCAGTTTTAATGGATCCAAATGCATCAGTAAACGAATAACTTTACAGGCGAGTACGCCAGCCAAATTAATATTCAAACAAGGTGAGTACGATAGCTGAATTTTTTATTCAACGCATGCGAGTACCTACACCAGCCTTTATCGTGACGTGATTAACTTCAGGCGAGTACGGTAGCGAAAATGTTGAAGTTCGAATCAGGCGAGTTCGCCAGTAGTACGCGAGTAGGTCAACTAATGTTCATTAAAAATCAGGCGTGTACGCCAGCAAAGGCTAATAAATATCAGCCGAGTTTATACCAAGGTTGCCGAAATCACAGAAAAATCTGTAATTTCAGAGAACTTTGAGCAAATTTTCATCACAGAATCTGTGTCACAGAACACAGAATTTTGAAATATTCACAGATTTCACAAAATTTTTGAATTTTGAATGAATTTCCAAAAATATAATTTTTGTGATCAATAAAAAATTTTGATTTCTTGCCTTGAATTAGAAAAGTATGATTAAATTGGTACGGAAACGGAAACAGCATCACAGAAAACCACTACAGAATTTTTGCGTAAAATCACAGAAAGTCGGATTTTTTTTTCTCAAAAACACAGAATTTTTTCGGCAACCTTGGTTTATACCGTATAATACATTATTTTATAAGAATCAGACGAACACGCTAGCTAGTCTTTAATAAGATTAGGGGTTTACGCTAGCTAAGTTTAAAAAATCAAGCGAGTATGCCAGCTTAATTTGAACAAATCAAGCGAGTACGCCGTTTAAATTTCATTCATAATGAAAATTTTGCCAAAGCAGTAGAGGGCATAAAACCCTACTCAAAGCCATTTTGGAAATTAACTAAAATTCTGAAAAAGCCCCAGAAGCCAATTCCTACTTTGAAAGACGGGGATAAACTTCCTTTAACTAATGCAAGAAAAAGCTCAAAAATTGGCCCAACAATTTGAGTCTGCTCATGAATTTAATTTGAACGTTGTTAGTCCAATTGATGCTCAAATTTCCCTTGAATTTTATGATATTCTTTCTAAACAAAATGTATTTGAAAGTTCTTGTGAGACAAATATTGATGAACTTAAATTGATTTGCAAAAAATTTAAAAATATGAAAGCCCCAGGGGAAGATGGGATTTTCTATATTCTTATTAAAAAGTTGCCTGAAAGCACTTTAAATTTTTTAGTTAAAATCTTCAACAAATGTTTTCAATTGGCTTATTTTCCCAATAAATGGAAAAATGCCAAAGTAACTCCAATTTTGAAACCTGGAAAAAGTGCTTCAAAGCCTTCAAGTTATCGACCAATTAATTTGCTTCCTTCTTTAAGTAAACTATTTGAGAGAGTTATTTTGAATAAAATGATGATTCACATTAATCAGAATTCTATTTTCCCTGATGAACAATTTGGTTTTCGTCATGGACATTCTACTACACATCAACTTTTGAGTGTAACTAATATGATTAAAGCTAGCAAATCTGAGGGTTATTCAACTGGTGTTGCTCTTCTTGATATTGAAAAAGCTTTTGACAGTGTTTGGCACAAAGGTTTAGTAGCTAAATTAGCTCGATTTGATTTTCCTGTATATCTCACCAAAATTATTCAAAATTATTTGACTAGCCGAACCTTACAAGTAAGCTACCAAAATTCATGCTCTGAAAGGACACCCATTAGAGCTGGTGTCCCTCAGGGTAGTATACTTGGGCCAATTTTATACAATATTTTTACTTCTGATCTTCCTGATGTACCAGAAGGAAAGGGTAGAAGATTGTTTGCTGATGATACTTTGCTTTCAGCCAAAGGTCGAAATTTACGGGTGGTAGGCAGTAGATTGCAACAAAATTTAAATTCTTTTTTGAATTACTTGAAAATGTGGAAAATTTCTCCTGACGCTTCCAAAACTCAACTTATTTTATTTCCCCATAAGCCAAGAGCAAATTTTTTAAAACCTAATGAAAATCATTCCATAATTTTCAATGGGGTTTCTTTAGAATGGTCCGATCACATGAAGTACTTGGGACTTACATTTGATCGGAATCTTACTTTTAAAAATCACATTGAAGATATTCAATCTAAATGTAATAAATACACTAAATCTCTTTATTCTCTCATCAACAGGAAATCCCGACTTTGTCTGAAGAATAAGATGCTTATTTACAAGCAAGTATTCCGACCAGCGATAATGTATGCAGTTCCGATTTGGTCTAGCTGCTGCGCGACGAGGAAGAAAGCCATCCAGAGGATTCAGAACAAGGTTCTGAAAATGATTTTGCGGCTTCCACCTTGGCATAGCACCGAAGATCTTCATCGGATTGCGGGCATTGAATCGATCGAAGAGATGGCCAACATAATAATCTCCAACTTCAGAGGCAAATCGATGCTGTCTTCCATCGCAGAGATTCGTTCTCTTTACAATTAAGTTAGTTTTTAGGATTTAGTTTAGGCTTAAGTTTATATATAAATATTTTTTTTCTATACAGGATATTCCCCTATAAATGAAATAATTTATTGCTCTAGCAAATTTAAATCAAATAAACAATGTTTAATATCTACTTAATTAAAGAGTTGAACTGATCATAATTGATCTGAACACTAAATATACTGTAATAATATAACTTGAATGTAATGATTAAAAGGCTAATAAAGACTTATTTAAAAAAAAACCTTAATATCATTTTCCAAATTTTGAAAAGGTTACTTGTGAGTTGTGATCAAAAATGAAACTTTTTAGACCCCAGGCGTTTTTTTTTAACCAAAAGAAATTTAATTTGTCACACCCTAGTGTCCAGTAAGTGTTTCATCTGCTAGCGTTCCAGAGAGATCCGCATTGACGTGATTTACCGCTACCCATTTTGGGCTTATTATCTTCACTCGAAAAAATAAAAACCCGACTGCCACAGAAAAATTAGGCCCAATTCGTAGAGTGCTTTCTTTTTGGTCAGCGGAGTCGGGATGCTGTATCACATATGCTACCCAGAATAACACAAACAACAACAACGACGAGCAGCAGCAACAACATTAACCAAACACCTAGATGTGGCTGACGGATCATCGTTACCGCCAATGTCAGGTTGCATATCGTTGGAGAATCTTCCCAGAAGAGTGGTTACGTTTCGGAATTTTGCTGCTTCCTCTTCATGGAGTTCCCAACTCCCAGTGCCTGTGTGTAGTGTCTGGAATGAGTGCAGCGATTTTGTGGCATGCATACATAGATACGTACACAATTCATAGAGTCATGTGCTCACTGGACTCATAATGGAACGTGAAATTAACCGTTGCAATTGGAGCCAACATCGAAGGCGGAGATCGGAGCGTCATATCTGATGCCAAAGCATTGGATGATGCCATTGGGGTGCTCAAGAAGAGGAGACGGGCGGGAGATTCATAGCTATTATTGGATCTATCTTCGGAGCATCTGAGATGAAACAAATTAATTGGCGAGCCTGTTTCGGATTGGTGCTGACTTAACACACAAATGATAACTTCCGAATCGGATTGGCAATGCGAGCGCAAATGTGCGTAAAACAGGGCAACTGATAGGAGATATTGAATTATTATCATTGGAGATTTAGAACGGATATCGCTTGTTACACATCTGAGCTGTCCGACTAAGGTGTAAATAATTTACATCTGAACAGTGCTTCATGTGACTTGGACATTAGATTGAGTCAATTTGGGGTCATTTTTGAATTTCTCAAACCCTGGGGTCTCGAAAACTTCACTTTGGTTCAAAACTCATCAATGATTTTTTGCAGAATTTTGAAGTAGGGGAGAGTGGGGTATCGTGGGCCATGGGGAAACGTGGGCCACTTTTAATATCTCAGATGTGTGTTGAGATAAAAATCTCAATCCAACTGTCATCGTCGTCGCTTTGCGTGAGCATATATTTCTTTATGTTGTTCACTGAAATACGCAACATCTGCTTCTTTTATTTATTAAGATAAAAAAAAGTTAGAAAAATTTACTTAAAAAATTTAAAAAAAAAAAACACCCGCTAATTTCATCGATGGGTGCATAGCAAAAATATGCTCATACGCTTATGATCTTAGTTTTGTCATGATCTTTCACGTGGAAAAAAAATTTTTTGATGAAACATCAATAAGTCACACAAACGCAACCAATTTGCAAATCATAGCTTGTGGGGAATCGTGGGCCACACATCTTGAATCACCTATATTTTTATGTTTTTATGCACATTTGTAACTTAAAATACGTTTTTCCTATCTGTAAAGTTTTTTATGCCAAATGAAGAATTATGAAAAATATTTTGTCCATAAGAAATTTTGCCAAAACGTTCGCGAGCCAGGTTTTGGAATCTTTTCGATCATACACAGCTCTAGTTTTTATTTCATCATCTGAAATTGCTTTAAAATAACGAAATGAATTATGAAATCACAGTTTTGGGTTAACTCATAAACTTTGCATGTTATTTGGTCAATTTGGATTTAGTGGCCCACGATTCCCCATCATTTTTCAAAATCCAAAAAATATTGCTTTGTTTCAAATTGTCAGAATTTGGGGAAAATAACTTATTAAAAATTTAAAAATATCTTATGATACCTTGAAAATGTAGAAAACCATACCATTTTTTATTTTCATTTTATCTTTTAAAGTAAAGAAGTTATGGAACAACGAAAAAAGTGGCCCATGATTCCCCACTCTCCCATACTGATTTAAGCTTAAAAATGTCGAGGACATCCATGGCCTTGTAGGCAGCCGAGGGTTAAAAAATATTTTAAAATGATTTCATTATTATTTTTAAAATTTTAGGCTCCTACATCATAAGGTCAAGTTAATTCATTAATGTGTAGATTTTTAAGCTTTTTCATGAAAAACTGAACTTGCACTACTTAGACCATTATTTTATATATATTTATTATTATTCATCAACATGAAACCTCTGATTTTTTATTGTGTTTTTTCTTGTTGCTAAAACACTATCTTAAATTTATGATTCTCAATAAAAGAGATACAGTTTTGATGTGCAAAAAAACATGACAAGAACTGTGGATTGTAAAAAAAATCATGTCCAATATTCATATGCAAATTTATATCTCCAATTTGAAGCTACCGGAACTGCTTCTGTCAGCAGTCATAAAACAAAATTTGCACATTTACGGGTTCCCAATTCATCTAGTGTTTATGGTATCAGCTCCAAACATCTTCCAAAACAGCCACCGACAAGCGATTATCATTTTATTGATATTGGCTACCAATAAAGTTTTTTGTAGGACTTTGTCAATTTTGCATCTATTAGCTGAGACGGGATAGGAAGAAGGTAAAATGAATTTCCCTCCTATTGGAGCTTCACCATCGTCGAGTTTCTGGGCATTAATCTTCAGACCAGGCAGTGCAGCGGCTTTTTTGTTTGTTTTTGAGATATTTCTTTCATATCTGTTTTTCTTTGGCTCTGTAACCATAAAATTAATTGTTATCAAACCGAGGTTGCCAACAAATTAGTGGCTACTTCCTGCAGGTTTATCACAAAAAAAAGATAGACCGTGTTTTATGTGTTGTGTGGCCTACATAACTGGTGAAAAATAGTAAAGAAAAATTAACATGGCTGAACTATTTTTTAAAAACTTTAAAACGCCTGAATGTCTGTTCGTTCGAGATTTGAATTTTAAAATCTAGAAGCTTATTTGTTTCAATAACTTCTGTTAAAAATATGGTTTCACAATATTAAAAATTTTAGAAAACAAATTTTCAGGGTTTAATTCAGAAACACTTTAAAAATCAATTACTTATAAAAATAATGAAAAACAAGTAACTTCTGTTTTATTATCTGAATTTAAAAAAAATGAATATGAATTCCAAAATCATTATTTAGAACTCAAAATACATTCACAATTTTTAGTTCAATGGCTGCATTTGTTATTTACGCCTTGAACATTATAATTATCGAATCAAAGTGATTTCTACAGACCTATGAACTTACTTGAGACGTTTAAAACTTTTTAAAACATTTATCAATAAAGCTTTAATCAATATGTTCAAGTTGTTGACAAAACCAAAAAAAAAATTCTTTAAGATTTGTACTTAGTTCATAAAGTAGATTTAAAAGATGTCAAACTATTTTGAAGAAATTTTGAAAAATGTTGTTAAACCCTGTTAACTTTAAATGAGTCAAAAAAAATTATGTTCTAAAAGATAAAAAAATCCCAAGTTTTCAGAAATAAGTTACAAAAAAGAAGGTTTAAAAATAGGAAAAAAAACCTTCTGGTGCTCCAAATTTGAAGAGTGTGTATCAACATATAAAAGTTAAAATCAAATTGGTTCAATTTATAAATTCAAAAAATGTCAATCATCTTTCACCAATTAGACAAACCAATGTTATGACCTGTTATGGTATTCAGTAAATTGCATATTTGTAGCAGGCCCGTGCGAAGGACTCGTCCTTGGGAGGGGATTTCGAAATTCAAGTTTAGGTTGGGATTCAAAAAAATACTAAAAATGAACAATAAATCCGGAAAGTTCTGAACTAGTAATTTGGTTGATTTTAAAGCTTCGGACATAAAATCAATGCACAGCAAAATGATTCAAAAATATAACACCAGATTTAAAAAGGATTTAAATCCGAATCCTTTAAATGGATTTCAGATCAGACCAGCAATGAACCAAGATTGAAGCTGGTTTAGCAAATTGATTATACTTCTTAATTTCTACTCATCCCAATTTACATTTCCTATTTTTATTTTTAATTGACAAGGTTAATTGAAAAATTTCACCGTAATATCATGAATTTGAAAAAAATTGAAACATGTTTTGAAATGTGTATTTTTGAGAAAAAAAAAATCCATTTTGAACAAGAGAATTTATTCAAAATGCATAGTTGATGATTGACTTTAATTTGATGTTTAAAAAAAATTAAATTTATTTCAAGAGTGCTAGTGATGAAAATCGGAGATTAAATCATATTTTAAATTAAAACTCTTCCTATAAAATTTGATTTTTGAATTTCAAAATAATAACTTTATGTATTAATAATGCAACATGTTAAATTTAACCTTGAAAGCTTAAAGTGAAAAAGTTCAGGTTGAGAAATGTATGATTTGTTAAATGATCTATAAAAAAAAAACTGAAAAGTGTGCAAAACGAATTCCATGTTTATCTAAACATTGAAAGAGCATTTCAAAGGTGTTTAAATTTAGGTTTAAAGTTTAAAGTTTAAAGTTGCTACTTGTGGTTATTTTAGGAACTTTCATAGATAAACTAAAACATCATGATCAATTCAACATAGATTATTTGAAATAATAAAAATAAGTGAAACGTTTATAAACTTTGAAGTGCATATCATACGGTTAAAAATATCAAGCTCTGAATATTTTTTTAACCGACAATTGAAATATTGGGTCCTCACATGGACTAAAGTTAAACATGTACAGTGTTGATTTTTAAACATGTACAGTGTTGATTTTTTTTTTTTAGGAGCTGGCAACTCGGAATGCTCCGCACGCGTTTTGTTTCCGTTCCGTAAATCTCGTGTGTTTAAGTGGTTTTGATCAAAATTTTCGCAGAACATTGTGTTTTTTCTATGGTTAATTTAGTTTTGCACCAGTGAAAATCAAGTGACAAGTGTAATTATCGTAATTATGTGTAAAATGTGTTTTTGTTAAAATGTCAAGAGTTGCTCTTGAGCCGATCTGAGGGGCTAGGCCTACGCCTCCCGGTAGAATATTCAACACGAGCGTCGATTGGGGAAGGGAGACTCCCGAATATTTTCAAGATAAGTACCTTCATTATTTAGTTTTTATTTCTGTTCCTACCTTTAAAAAATGTTAATATTAATACCTTGTGACAACATTTTTATGCATTTTAGCTCGAATTTTTGACATCTATGCAGAGCAGATATGAAAGCATCCTGTGACATGATTTCCCTTGTATACAAGTTTGGTTGCAAGAAAGCTCCGGCAACTTTTTATTTCCACGATAGCCTACATTTTGGCGTTTATGTGCTGTAGACACAGCAGAAATTTTAAAGCCCAGTTTTTTTTTAATTTATCAAGATGAAATCATCAAATTATTGCACATTTTAGTCTGGAATATTGTGACGGTTCGATGAGTGTATTGTGTGTGGTCGGGGGGGAGAGTTGGATGAACGAGTTGATGTTAGGGAGCACTGTTCTCCCTAACATTAACAGTGCTCCCTAACATTAACTCGTTTATTCGGCTCTCCTTTCCGACCGCACACGGTATGCTTATCGAACCGTCATGGTGTTCTAGACTGGAATGTGTAGTGGTTTGATGATTTCATCTTGATAAATTAAGTTGTGTTTTCTCTGCTGATTAAATTATTTAAAAAAATTTAGTAATGTGAATGTCTAAAAGTAGTTATTCTCAATATTTTTGAGTACAATGCGCGCGTGTGTAAGCTAATCATCGAGTTTTGGAGTTTCTGTGATCAAACTTGGGACAAATTCTAAAATTTAGAAGTGAACGCTTATCACTTCTGGTTTTATGATGACTCGTATACATTGTTGACATTTTGAAAAGTTTCACAATAGTCAAATGCAGAAATAACACTTTTGTCAGATTGAATTTCTAACACTTAAAGATGTATTACGTTCATGCGCTTCCTTCGTGATATAATTTAGAGAATCTGAGAAGGAGAAGTATATGTTTCCTTGAAATGTTTACTTTAAATTTAACTATACAAACTATACATACAAACAAACTTACAAAAACATAAATAAAATCAACTATACAGTGATTATTTTTTTTTAATTATTCTAATTTAGATTTTCTGAAACTTTTATGGAACATTGAATAAATAAATCGAAATATTTAGGTTCGTATACAGCTTTCTAAAATTAAGCTTTGAAACCGCATGAAAGATTCTTTGAAATTTCGTTTTAATTAGAGTGCTGCCATCTAGTTGTCATAACAGCAAAGAAATCTTTTAGCTTTAGAGTTCATTTTTGGATGAATTATTCCTTTTACATGGTAGCTTGTATACAATTCACATTGCAAGAAATGCTTGAGCCGGCTTTTTATTTCACATCAAAACTATTCAGCATATATGTAGGCGTTTATCTGACAGTACAAAAAATAATAATCAAATTTATTCAAATACTTTACTTTTTATCTAGTTAGGCATACCATGTGTTATTTCTTTATAAATAATTGAAATTCTGATAAAAACATAACAAAATTCAAGAAAAAGGCCGATTTTTTGACTGACATTAAAAAGTTATTTCACAGTTATCAACGTTGGGCGATTATTCCCGATTTTTACTCTGAGGCCAATAACATTTGTTCCTTAATAATCGGATATTTTGTTCAAAAAATTTCATTAATCAATTAATTCTCGAAAAAATGCTCGATTTATCTCATGCTTTCGCTCGTCGGTTATCTCACTTTCCATGATTTGATTGGTTTCTTCCGTGGCTCAGATGTTGAGATCGATTAACAATTTTTTTTATTCTTATATTTTTAAAATGTACTTGCCTCCCAAAACTCATTTAAGCTTAGTCAATTTTTATTTTCCTCAGTTTCAGTTCTCACTTTTCATTTAAATATTATAGTCAGATAAAAAATCATTTTTTGGCAAGAGTAATGTTCTTTACTAAGCATCTCTAGTAATCGGACGATCTCGGTAGTCGGACACATACTTTAAATGTAAAATGTAGATTTCAGTAAACAGTAAGCAAGTATTGTTTCTAAATATTCCGATTAATATGAAGATCCTAAATCATTCAATAAAAGAATAAATTTAATAGCTTAATTTTTTTGTGCTTTGCTAAGCTTTTTGAATGTAAGATGTACAGATTATTAAGCGAAAAGTAGAAGAATTTCCACAATGGCAAGTATTACGAAGAATAATTACTAGAATAGTTTTCGACATTATAAAAAATGTGTAGTACATTTCAGTTCAAGTTTTTTTAATTTTCAAACATAAAACGCCATTTTGTTAGTTCTCTGTCTCAATAGGGATCACAGCTAGGGTCAAGAGCTAGTTAGACTGAGATTTTTTTATTATTTTTTTTTTCAATAATTTAAGTTTTATTCCATAATAATTAAAATTTATCTGCTGTATAAATTTGATTGGGGATTACATTCATTAAATTCACTTCTTAATATGTTCCGTAGAACTTTTATTTTAAGTACCTCATAGAATTAGGAGTTTCCTTAGGAAATTTCTAGGAGAATAGGAGGTGTAGGAAAACATGATCGCACCATTTACCAAAATGGATCCTGATCTTTACCTTTCTCTAACTAACACAGCCTCTTCCTTGAATACTTGAATATGGATTCGCAGACGTACAGACGGTTTCCATAGCTGGTGTAACTAACTTATCTCTGTTTCTGACTATTTCAAAGTTATTATTTTGGAGTATGCGGGAATGAGGGGTTGCTAGATAGACCAAAAGAGTATCTTACTAACATTCCTTCCTATTATCCTCATTGACTACTAGGACGTGGCCGGCGCCGTTATTGATCATGTTTATAAGGGAGAGCATGAGTTTTGTGCATTGAGAATGTACTGCTAATCCCAAGCACCATTCTGTTGGACTTTGCACAAAGCTGATGGCCTCGATCAATCACGGAGTAGCAACCATTGGCGATGTGGAACTCGTTCTACTTAGCCACGCCAGCGATCGTGGAATTCGAAGTGCATGATCTGAGATATAAGTTATACGCATTTAACGCTTTAAGTTATTGCTATCAAAATAAAATAGTTTAAAAGCACTTCGGGCTCAATGGTTTAAGGTGGATATGAGTAGTCAAACAAGCTAAGCTAAGCTAAGCTACAGTGTTGATTTTTTTTTTAAGAACACTTTAAAAAAAGTTATGTTCCAGAAAACAAAAATTCAAAAAAAAACAAAGACATGCTTTAAAAAAAATAAAATAGGCTGACTACAAATTGTGGTCAATTTATTATGAAAATTAAAACAAAATGTTGATGTTGAGTTTTCGACTGTATGTTTTGATGAAATTATATTCGGCAAATCAGTCCAGTTTCTTATAAAATTTATTTCAATTAAAATAAATTTTATAAGAAACTGGACTGCTTTGCCGAATATAACTTCATTAAAACAAAAAATACGGTCAATTTATTTGTAAATACAATCAAAATATGAAGATCAAAAGATAATGTTTCTATCATTTTAGATAATTTTTTTTTACAAAAATTATTCATTCAAACTGACGAACTTACAATTTTTTTTACTTAGTTTTATAAGGGAAAATATGTTGATGATGATGATGATGGATGATCTCAAACAGGTATGTATTAGCAAAGCGCAATCCGCGGTCCGCAAGCCGTCCCTCAAGACATTCTTTGCAGCCAACGAAGCTTTTTGAAATTGAATTTATTTCTCCACATTTACCTGTAACAGTTTGTTAATTATCATAAAATACTAATCCATACTGAACCGAAAATTATTGATATGTTGGTGGCTTGTTTAAACATTCACTTCACTTGTTTATTTATATATAAATTTATCCCACAATCTTCCGGTTTTGTCGCCTGTTTTCTAGGAATTAAAACAGATTAGAGATTTCCATAATTTGAACTTATTTTCATGAATAAAGAATGTAAATTGTAATCTAGATTTATTGACAAAATAAGCTGAAGTTATAAATTTTTGTGTGATTAAGGCAACCATGTTTAACATCCCTATGATCGTATAAAGATCTTCAAATAAAAACCATTCTATTCAATGTCTGCAGAATTACGGTTTTGTGGCAAAATTGAGGAAAAAACTTCTCGAAAATACGCTCAGATAGCATATTTTTTGTCTACAAATTTCGATAACGATTCAAAGACCAACGCTGAAAAGTCAGCGTTTTGCAAAAAAAAAAAATACTTTCCTCTCCTGATTTGTAGTTGGTGCTGAGGTTTAGCTGGAGAAGACTATTCAAAAGACACCAACTGAAACGAAGAAGATTTTTTTCGAATTAAACGGGTCAATTTTTTCTTATGAATCGCGAAGTTTTTTACCGAAAATTAGAGTATTCAGTAATAATCAATAATTACGATTATGTGAAATATCCAATCAATTTCGGCCGATATTGTTCCACTTGCATTGCAAACGGTATTGATTTTACAATGTTTCAAATAAACAGCATACGAATTCGTTTGATTTTCTTTGAAAATTCGATTCGTCAAAAAGTCCAAGTTATCAAAATATGTCGTTTATTTTTTAAATTTCTCATTTCAAATGATTATTTAGCAATGAACCTATGCGAAATATTAACAAGCGTTAATTTCAGTGCGGCCCTCTGGACAGATTTACAATTCAATTTGGATTCAAAGCATCCTATTTAATGAAATTTAGCTTAAAAGTTTTTTGCACATCGAAAAAATGTGAATTTTGTTGCCTGGTGTAATTTTTCAAACCCCGTATTAATGTGGAGTTGTGCATTATCAGGTATCACCCCATTGGGGGTAGCCTTAATAAAATTAATATATTAATTTTAATTTTTTATGTCAACATAAAATTTTGGATTTTTAACTTTGTTTTGAAAAAATGAAAGGTTCGTAATGTTTATTGACTTTTCTCAAGTAAAATGTAAAAAAGACTCACTTTTTCATGACTTTTAAAGGAATTTATACTGTTTCCATCACAGAACTTTTGGTTAAAATCACAGAAAGTCAGATTTTTTTTTTCGCAAAAACACAGAATTTTTTTTTCGGCAACCTTGGCTATATCTCGAAAATGGAATGTCTTACATAGATCAAATGCTCATGAATAATTTGTCATATAGAACAAAACAACAAACCTGTTATCCCAAAAAAAAATTAAATTAATATTTATTGAGATACAGACCCCGTTCGTTTTTTGGCAACATTCGATTTTGTGCAACATCCGAAAATTGAACGGTTTTCAGAAACAAAATTACCTTACAGTTTTCACTAAAATAAATTTTTACGTTCTCTAATGATGATAAAATACAACAAAAAAACCAAATTTAAAAAAAAAATTTAGTACTCAATAATGACAAAAATATGAAAAATTCGAAAAATCAAGAAAACAATATAAACCAAAGACTAAAACTGATTTAAAAAAATATCTAAAACTGATGAAGAATGACAAAATAGCATTTATAAGCAAACTAAACAAAATAAGAGAAGGTCTAAATCCTTCAGAAACATAATTAACCAAAAATTAAAAATTACTATAAGCAATCGGAAATTGACTGAAATCAGGTTTATTATAATAATAGTAGATTTTTTGTAGTAATAAGTGAAAAAAAAACTGAGAAAACCCGTGCGATTTTGGCAACATTCGATTTTGGAACAAATGTTCGGGCGTGTTGCCAAAAACGAACGGGATCTGTATTACACTTTTTTCGAAAAATCTAACAAAATGTATCTTGAAAATCTTTTTTATCACTTACAAATGTTTCCCAGAAATTGTGACAGTAGAATATGAACTTCTTAAACCATATTTTTAAAAGAAATAGTAAATCAGAATTTTTTTTTCTAGAAAAAGTTTTCCAAAATCTATGTTATGGGTTCAATCGATCCCTTGAGTCCAAAAAGATACATTTTTCCTGAATGGATGTTGATCATTGCTTAACACGAAATTGTTTATATTTATCCAAAGGCTAATATTTATCCAATTATTTCATGATAAAAAGGACTGTAAAAAGTCCTCTTATCTAATAATTAGATAATTACGCCTTTAAATATGCAATGAAAAGAGGGTAATAGGCAAACTATAATAATTCTTATTATCTGACACTTATAAACTGTGAAATAAAAACTTATTTGGCCAAAAAATCAGTATAACTTTTATCTTTAGATTTGCAGGATTTTTGCCAAAGCTTAGGGAACCCTGATTCAAGGATCAAGTTTCCTTTAACTTTGAAAATATCACACTTTTTTTAGTATAGTCGCGAATGCCATAAAGATGGTAAAACGACTATAATAGAAACAAAAAAAAAACATTTTTTTTATTCCCTTGAAAAAACTTTTAGTTCATCTACGGGATAATGTATAGGTACTTTTGCATCAAAAACTTGAAATAACACGTTGTCAGTAAAAGAAAAAGACGACGCTCTGCATTTTTTTTCGAAAAGATATGATGAAAACAAGTAGAAGGAATCAAGTATCTTCATTCTTCCCTAAAATGTCAATTTGAAGAAGGGAAGATTTGTGGCTTTCATGAATAAAATTTGAACTAATAAGTGGTTGTATATCGACTAATAATAATTTTAGAATATTAAAAACTTAAGAACTTCGAGATATCCAATAATAAATAAAATTACTAAACAAACGGAAATTTTTATTTCCACGAGATATTCTGAAAGGAAGGAAGACATTCCCAACTCCCGGTTATCTTAAGAAACTGAAATCTCTTCCACCCGGCACGAAAGTAAAACCCACACCAAACCCATCCACTCAATTTCCCGTCCGTCTACAAACTCCCCCTCAAAGAGGGTATAATTATCGCCAAGCCGGGCACACGTCTGGCCAAGTTGGCCAAGTTCATTATCAGAATGACCTATAATTAACCTGATGATCATCAAAGTATCAGCAACTGAAGCGGTACGAGACGACGACAACAGACAAAGTTGATAATAATCGAGCCCAACCTCCATCGGAATCAATCTTCCAGCCGAGTAAAAGGTATCGATCGATGCCATCGAAGCGACCCGGAGAAGGATCCGGAAAAACCAGCTCCCCTATCCGGACTACACCGATACATCCGGAACAGGGCACTTTTCCGGCCCTTCGTTGGAAATGAGTTTTAATGTCCATCGATGACTCGCAAACCCGTTTTGAGCAATGACTGGAGGCGGTCTATAATTAGAACAGCTCCTCAAGCTTCCATCAACTACTTACTAACTAAGAAAAGTCGGAATTCAAACTTACTTTTCTTTTTTCTCTGTTATCCTCTCCTCGTTCAGCTGATAAAACACCAACTCAAACAGTTGATAATTACTGCTGCAATCTTTCGGCGTCTTATTGAAGGTCTCTAAACTGACTTTTTTTTCTACAAGCACTTCAATCTTCAATAATCCGAAGGTATTCCTCAGAGTTGATGGTCAGTAAGTCGAATCGATGTTCCACACTATTGTTCCGCTATTATTTTCCTTCCCCGGTTACTGGTTTTTCATTCTCAGAGCAGCCACTTGATAAGAATTTTTCAGAACACTTTTGCGGAACAGATGTGAGGCCGTTCGTTCTTATTTTTTGCTTGCCTGCCTTGTTTGCCTTCAGCTAATAAATCTTCCCAGCTAGTTGAACAGCAGGAATTCTGCACTCACTCTTGAGGGAGTTTTTCTTGCCACGGCGAAAATGACTTGTAGAAATTCAAATAACATCAACAACAACAGCGTTTTCTTGCTCCTATAACCGTGAGCCCTCGATATTGTAACTCGTAAGAACAATTTCAATTAGCATAGAACACGGGTTTTGATCGCTTTTTGAGCTGTACACTGATTAAGACTCCGAAGTGAACTAATTTTTCCGCACTAATGAGAAGGGTTTAAGGGGAGGGTTCCACTGCTTGATTTTACAAATCTTATTCATTAACTTCAGGAAAGGCCCTTCTAGCTGGTCCGTTTGCTAGGGGATAATCTCACCAATAGCGCACAACTGATCTCACCAAAGTATCTTCAGGAACAATTTTAATCCTTTTCACGGTTCAACTTTTGTCATCAAGGTCTGCTCAAGACTCAACCTTAGTAAGTTGGAAATAATCAAGTTGCTCCGAAGCACAACAGCACAAAAAAAAACCTCAAAGTTCCACAGAGAAAAATTTCCACTAAAACCGACTTAGCGAACCTTGGAAGAAAAACCGCGCATGCACACAGGCCAACAACAGACGGAAAACTGACCGAACTCCCGGGATAGGAACCGAAACAAACCCCCAGTCTTCAGCTGTTCCAAACGGCACGCGAATATCAAACTAGCGGATTTCCACGAGGTCCCCCACATTCGGAAAAGAACACCAACTTCGGGTGAAGGCCACATTCACTGCTCCTAATGCTCCAGTGAATGTGGCGCCAGAGCTAATCCGGAGAAAAGAGAAAGAGTAAAATGATGAACACTCTCTCCCACGATCAACCCTCTAACGAAATGCGCGCATCTCGTTTAGAAAAGCACCGTTTGATCGTAAACGGAGAAAGAGAGTGCGAAAAGAAATTGTGCGGGAGTTTTCCTTCGGTCCAAACATTTCGCCGTTCGTTCATTCGTTGATGGTGTTCATTCATCGTACTAACCTGGTCGGCGGGATTGATTATGAATGCGATCGGCTTAAGCGTTTTCTTTCTCCTCACTTAACTGCCGGCAACTGACTGAGCACGATGGGTTAAACAAAACGAGCATGTCTGGATAGGAAAAAACGGTTCGTCGCTTGCTGTTTGCGTCGTTGAAGTCTTTTGATTGCATTGAAGTCACTAGCGTGTGCTGGTCGCTTTACCAGCTGAAGATGGTCAATTGATCAGCAGATGATTAAATTCAGGCTGGTTCTAGCTAGAATTGGGATAGAACAACTTTTTATTCCATATCAAAGATTAAAAATAAAAAATATTATGTGTAAAAACGTTGTCTGAACATGACATCTCACCCAAGTAACAATTTAAGCTTAGCTTTAACATCACCTGTACTCTACACAGCAAAAAAAGTGTTGCGATATTACATAAAAACGTGCACATAACTTGAGTCGCCAATGTTATCTAATATTACATTGTTTTGATGTAGAGTTTTGTTATGTAGAATATTACACCTAAAGTATGTATCGCATATGTATATCGCAGTAGACAGTCGAGAACAAAAGGATATAATTTAAAAAGCGTTAGTATCATCAATCTTTGCTCAATATCTTCTGATTCCTCAAAAATATTCGTCGTTTAAACCCAATTCATTGCTAATAATCATTTGTTATGCGTTCATTAAGTTTTGAATTTTAATAAAGATCAGAAAAACCTCGATAAGAAAATGAATTAAAAAACTCAAGTGATGGCTTGCGATTGAGTTTTGTAATCAAAATAAAAAATGGACTCAAATGATGATTTGTGATTTATTTTCATATTTTTATTGAAACCTTTAACTGCCTGATTTGTTCAAATATTAAACAATTATGTTCAAGAAACAAATTTTTCCTTCAAAACTTTGAAACAAGTCGTTTATTTTTATTTTTGATATCTAGGGAACTTTTTAATCATCGAATTTGAAAACACGTTTTTTGCTATTTTTACTTCCTGTCGTACTAAATATCACTATTTTATAAATAACTTCATCGCAAGGTGAGGAAGCTTTTCTTTTGCACTCAATTTCTTCAGATGCCCGATAGAAAGTCACTCGAAGATGCGCTCAAATTTCCACAATTAGAACAAAACGCTTTCTTTCCGAATGAGCTTCCAGATTTTGTCATTATCCACGGACTGTAGCTGCATCACTGAGGTCGTACGTTCCACTGTTTATTCCTGTAATGGTTATTTAGACACAAATCACTGTTCGGATAAAGAGTTGATAACATTAAAACTGACCTTTACATCCGGTTGTTTTGAAAACATCGAACCGTTTTTCTTCAGTCATATCTCGGATTGAAATTCCCTAAAAATGAGAAGAAATGGATATTTAAATATAACAAAGATTCTGTTTGGCTAAAATATCAATTTTAATAGTAGGGGAGAGTGGGGATACTTGATCCCCTTTTCTTATTTTCGCCTTACCTTTTTGGAAAAATTCAGCAACTCGCCGTCTTTGACATTTTCTAACAGCTTGTACCTTCAAGTTTCTATGCTCCAAAAATTAGAACGATACTTGAACCCGTTGATGAACTAGAAGCATTTTCGTGGGAGTAAAAAAATTGCGATTTTTTGAAGTTAGGGAAGACTTGATCCCGTATTGAAGGAGACTTGATCTTTTATTCAGGAAGCCCTAATCCTTGTATAAAAATCAAACAAAACCCCAAGATTTTTGTCATGTTTGTTCTCATTTCACAATTTATAGCAGACATAAGAAGAAAATTCTCTCAACGCTAATAATATTGCATACTTAAAGCGCTATTTTTTATAACTAAGAGAAAATTAATTATTTTTGCTCTTTTCTTCAGACAATTGTTTGATAAATATTAGTTTTTGGATAAATAATAATAATTTCGTAATCAGCAATCAGAACGATCAATTCAGAAGAAGAATAAGCCGTTTGGAAGGGGGATCAATTGTACCCAACTCTAGGGGATCAATTATACCCATAATCAACATTTTAGAAAACTTTTTCTGAAAAAAGTTGAGAGATTTCCATTGCTTTGAAAATATGGCAATATGAAGTTCATTTTACGCTCGAACGATTGATACATTGGAACAAATAGTTTTTTCATAATTTTCCCATGTAAGGAACATTTTAAAGTGATAAAAAAAGATCTTCAAGTTACATTTTGTGAAATTTATCAAACAAAGTTCAATAACTCAAACAATTAGTTTGTTAAAAAAATTCAAACTACAAGCATTGTTATTTTGCTAATTTGGCACATTTTTCTAGAACATTTGATCTTTGTAAGACATTCCAGTTTCGAGATATAGCTAAGGAATCAAGTATCCCCAGGGATCAAGTATCCTCATTCTCCCCTACTCACCGATCAAACAAATCCTTTTTAACTTCGCAATCCTTTTACAACTTTTCAATACGAGAAATATTTTGAATGTCAAAAAAATCAACAGCGACTACTTTGCTGGAATAAAACATAACAGATTGTGAAACTACACTGAACGACATGTTCGCTCTGTGTACGTCGTTTGGATGTATTATCACAACCAAAAACATTAATAAAACATCCGTCGCCTGAATTACATCGGCCAGCCGGCCATTTTTTTTTTGCTGTGATAAAGCCAAAATCGGGCTATTTTTCCCTATCCTAGAAACGTCATCATACCAATCATTGTTGATCATCAATGATGTTCACCGAAGCTTTTAAAAAGCTTTTATAAAACAGGTTAATTACTAGTTTTTTTTCGATTCTGTGAGTTCTCGGAGTTTTTTTTTTATTTTTTCCAGTAACTATAATGGTTTATGAATGATAATTGCATCATTGCTATATGATCTGGTAAAATTAATAGCCAAAACATCAATATTATAATCATATTATTAGCATTTTTTCTACTGCCAGTCAAGATTTTAGGTTAAATGTGTAGGAGATAGTATCTTAGTAATTAGTATCGTCTCGTCAAATCGGATTATCTATCATGATGGAATTGATGGAAAATAGGCCTGAAAAAATATTTCAAATATTCGCATTGTAAATCCATCAACCATCCATCAATCCATCATCCGTCATTTTGTGCCCTTCGATTTTGCAGTCAATTCAATGCTTATTAGCTTTTTTATGATCAGATAAATGGGTAATTAGTTTTATAATGGATTTATGAGAGCCATATAAAAAGCTAAAATTTGACGTTTCTCTCGCAAGCCAATCAATGACACGCTTAGGATGAGTTCCACATTTCTGAGTTGTTAATCATTAGTACAGTGAATGAAGATAGATTTTTTGAATGAAAAGGGATTGGTTGTGAATGACCCGTAGAATAAACCATGAGTTGAAGTCGAATTTCGTTGTCTGTCGCTATCTTAAAATCCAAGATGGCGGCTTCTGTTGATCTTTAAAATGTTGTAAATGACTTGAAATCGCATGAAACCCCAGCAATATTGGTATTGGGTGAAAGGGCTAAACGAGTAGAAGTCAAATTTCGCTATCTGAAGTCATCTTGAAATCATAGATGGCGGCATCTACTCAACTTTAAATGCTGTAAATGATAAAAAGTTGCATTAAACCACCACTATATGGGTGTTGGGTGAAAGGGCTAAACGAGTAGAAGTTGATTTTTTTTTCTTTCCGACGCAATCTTAAAAATCAAGATGGCGGCTTCCGCTGAACTATGAAATTCTGTAAATCACTGGGAATCAAATGAAACCCCCACAATAGTAGTATTGAAAGAAATAGCTTAACTAGTAGCAGTCGAATTGCGCTATCCGGCGACATCATGAAATCCAAGATGGGGGCTCCCACTGAACTTTAAAATGCTGTTTATCAATGAAAATCGCATAAAAATCCCACAATATGGGTAAGGGCTGAAAAGGATCAACGAGTACAAGAAAAATTTCGCTAGCATGCGTCATCTTGAAATCCATGATGGCGGCTTCCACTGAACATTGAAATGATTTTAATGCCTAAAAATCACTTGAAATTCCCACAACATAGTCATTGGGTAAAATGGCTTGATCAGTTTAAGTCGAATTTCTCTATAAGATGCCATATTGAAATCCAAGATGGCAACTTTCGCTGAACCTTAAAATGCTGTAAATAACTAAAAATCGCATGTAGCCCCCACAATACGGGTACTGTTTAAAGGGCTGAACCAGATAAAGGCAAATTTCGCTATCAGGTGCATCTCGAAATCCAAGATGACTTCCACTGAACCTTAAAATATAGTTTATCACTCCAAATCCTGACGGAAAATTCATGTCCCGTGTTTGAACACCAGTAGTTAAACGGCAGTCGTTTCGACATTTTTTTTATATTAACACGAATTGATTAAATCAGGGATGAGCAACCATGTTTGGCCCGAAAAGATTTTCTCTTATAGAATTTATATTACTTTTTTTACGACAGATTGTAAAACATCATTAAATACTGGTCCATACTTATTCAAAAAAATGAAAGGTCAGTCTCTCAATTAAATATGCAATTCACTTGTTTGCAGTTGCATTTGCCCATAACCTTTTAAAATTGTTAACTTTTTCTAGAATTTTAAGCATTTGTTGTGATCTAGTAAAGGCATAGATGCAATCTTATTTATTGGCAAAACGTAATATTAGAGTTTTTTGTCCAGATTACATTTTTCATTATTATTTAATTTTTTCTTTTAAATCAAAAGAAGAGGTCCAAGAAAGTGGGTTGGAAGAATTATTAAAAAATTGCTAGGCTACAGATGATCACAGGCATTTCTAAGTCCGTTGGTGAGATCATAATTTCTTCTAATTTCTAAAATGCGTCGAAAACAAGAGAAAAATAACAAAAAATGAATAAAAATGGTCAGAAATTAGTATTTTGTAAAAATAAGAGAAAAAAATAAGAAAACAAAACCGATCGATTTTGGAAACACAAAATGTTCGGATATGTTGCCAAAATCGAACGGGGTCTGTATATCATTAAATTCGGAAAAGTGTCTCAGAACTTAAATACTGGAAAAGTAAAAATAAAACCATAGCCAAGCGATTTGTTCTTAATTTTTGAATGAAAAAGACTGGGTGAAAGAATTCAGATTTCTTATTAACATGACTAAGCATCAAAGTATCTAACATAAATTCTGGATTCTCTACAAAAACAATATTTGTAATTCTGTGATTCGGCCCAAAAATTTTGTGACGCTTATCCGTTATGCTATTTTCAGAAATTTCTTTAAAAAATCATGCCGAGCATCGGTAAATTGAGTCTTTATTCTTGAAAATAGGCAATCGACATTACCATAGTCATAAGGTTTTCATGAATCAACTATAAAAAACATATCCCAGTGGCATTTAAATTTAATTTATAAAAATCCATAAAATCTGTTAGGAAAAAAATTCTAGAATCAAGAATGTAAACTGTAACTTTGACAAAGTTTGTTTAAAAATCTGTGAAATTATCAATTTTTCTGAGATTTTTATAACATTGGTTAAAAATGCAGCAATGAAATGGTCTAATACGGGACAGTTTTCTCACCGTTCGTAGAAAAAAAATCTGGTCATCGAGGACAGAATTTGAATTGTGAACATTTTTTTTTTTTGATAATGAACAAAGAAGAAGGATTTTATGACTACTAATTTTAATAACGATTCAATGTCGAACGCTGGGAAGACAGTGATTTACTAAAAATATATACTTCTCACTAAAAGTTTTCGCTGTGATTTCGCTCCATACTTTCAATTTAAACTGAAGTGATGACGAATAGTAGCATAAGTTCGAACAAAAGAAGTTTTTCCTAGAAAATGGTTCAAACCTATTACGAACCATAGAAATTTGAATGTATTTTGTGGTTTCAAAAATGTTAGAATTTTCGTTTCTGATAAAAAAAAAAGGAAACAATCGATTTTTTGTAAGTAAGAAAGATCAGTGAAAAAGTTCAAAACGATTAAAAATTGATCAAGATTGAGTTATGCAGATGTGCATTAGGGTGGCCCAAAATTGCACTATGTCTGGGATTTTGGGGCTCAAGCTTAAAATGATAGCTTAGGGTGTAAGAAACAAACTTTTGTAAGGCAGTGGCTCAGAAAAATGATGTTTAGAGGTTGCACTGGTTCGATTTTTTGGAAAAAGGCAATTTTTTCGACATTATGTCTTAATAACATTTTCAGATTTTAAAAAAGTATCAAACATGTGTCTCTAATATTTTTTTAAATTTTCTTCATAATGTAAGTTTTCAAACTTAAAATTTATTGGGACTGTTTTGGAATTTTTAAATTACGCAATACTATAAATTCTTGGGAAAAAAAATTTACAATTTACCAAACAGTGTACTTTTTATTAAGATTTTCAATCACCATTGAATTCAAAAGATGCGCAACGTTATGATGTGCAACTTTGCAGAAGAAAGTGTATAGCTATAACTTGTCTTTAAAAAGTTATTCAAGTTTTTCTGAGTGAAAAAGTCACAAATTACAAACTTTTGCTAAGAATTGCTTTATATTATGCTGTGTATGAGCTTCGAGCAATCTGAACTTCTGATATTAAAATTTTTCATCCTTTTATCGATCCTTGAATCAGCAGAAACTAATTTAAATAAAAATCTATTTTCTAGATTTTTATTTGAAATTAATTTAGTGGTTCTAGCCTAAGGTTGCCAGAATTTTTTCCACTCCCATCCGGGCCTAGCAATTCCGGGCATTTTTTCAAAAAAACCTGGCAAAATCCGGGCATGGATTTCAAATTTTCAAATCCAAAAACCGGGCAAAAACCGGGCAAAATTTAGGATTAATTATACATAAAAGCAAAGACAAAATGCAAAAAAAAATAAAATTAATATTTTATTAATGTAATTGCAGACTTCCAAAACCTTTTTGGAATACTTAAATATTTAAAGGTTTATAAAAGTAAATCAGTGAAATTATTTGAAACAACCGTTGAAAATTTCCATACCGTAAATCGATTTTGCTAAAATTTACTCAAAAACTTTGATTTTTTTTTGTTTCTTTGCGAAAATTATGAAAAAATCCGGGCAATATCCGGACTTTTTTCACGATATCCGGGCAACCGGGCCGGACCGGACTTTATCGAAATTTTGCATCAAATATCCGGGCAAACCCGGATAAAACCGGGCAATCTGGCAAGCTTCTAGCCATAACACATTCACCAAACCGTCACCCAAGTATGGGTAACACGACCTTCAATCAATAAAAAATCTAGAAACTTGCAATGGTTCTTTCTGATGATTTAGGAATCAACAAAAGGATGGAAAAATTTGATATCAGGAGTTTATTTGGTTCTTAGATTGCTCGATACTCATCCACATCATAATATAAAGCAATTCTAAGCAAAAGTTTGAAAATTGTGACTTTTTTCCACACTGAAACTTGAATCACTTTGAAACGACAAGTCATAGCTATCCTACACTTTCTTCTGCAAAGTTGCACATCATAACGTCGCGCATCTTTTGAATTCAATATTGATTAAAAATCTTAATCCAAAGTACACTTTTTTGATAATTTTAATATTTTTTTCACAAAAATTCATATTATTGCGTAATTTAAAAATCATACATACAAATTGAGAGTCCAAAACAGTCCCAATAAATTTTTTGTTTAAAACTTATATTATGAAGAAAATTTTAAAAAAAATTTAAAGACACATGTTTGATACTTTTTCAAGATCTGAAAATGTTATAAGGACAAAGTGTCGAGAAAATGGCCCTTTTCCAAAAATCAAACCAGTGCGACTTATAAACATCATTTGAAGCTTGAGCCCCCAAAATCTCAGACATAGTGCAATTTTAGGCCACCCTAAGTGCATACTTTACGTTTTCATACATTGTTACATATTTGTATAAAGGTTTATTGAAAAAAAATCTAAAATCGAACTGTTTGTTTTTTCCCAATTATAAAAAAAAAAATCTCACTTGAAGGTAGTTTACCTATGAAATGAAAGATTAGTATTTTATCATTAAAAGTTCAATCATGCTAGTTCAGCGAGAAAATCTTTTTAACGATTTCTACACTTTGTTTTCTGAAAAAAAAAACCTAATTTAGAAAAAAAATCCAGAAAAATGTTGGAAAAGCTACAATCACAAACAACTTGAGGTTTCAGAAAAAATATCTTATATATCCAAGCTTGAACAATAAAGAATCCGAGATAAGCCAAAAATCCAAATCTGGCCAGTATGTCCAGATATTGTTAAAAACTCTCCGGATTTCCATCTGATTCAATATCAAATAAACAATTTTAAATTGCTTGGAACCTGTTTCGATTCGTTTCGTCCCAGATTTCACTGGAATTCATTCGTTATTTGATAACTGTCCTAGAAGCGAGAAGTTATCTGATGTCCTTTATGTGAGTGATAAAAATAATCAACTCAAAACCATGAGTAGCGTTCAGATGGAAGAAATATAAGGAAATTGAACTATTTGTTTTTGTTTAATTTTAAAACATCTACAGTATGAATCTAAACTCAGAGATTGTTATGCCTAGTGTTGCCTAAATAACAAACGTTGCCATCGAAATTTTTTTTTTACTTATCTTCAGTGTTGCCGAATACAACTAATATTTTCTTTTATTTTTATAACATTTGATTTATATTCTGCATATCCTTCGTCTCAGCTCTACATTCCTTCTCACCTTTTTTCTCAATTGAATCTTTTTACGTATCGACTTCTGAAACAAAATTTTATTTACCAAATTCCCTCAATTTTTATTTCATATTCTACAGCTTTATTCTCCATCCTGCATTTTTTTATACTCTGCATATCCTTCAACTCATCTCTACATTTCTGTTCATCTGTATTTTAAATTGAATCTTATATGTTTATACTGACTTTTGTTTCACTCTTATGCAATTTTTTTAAATATCCCTCATCTAAATTCTATATTCCATTCTCAGCAAAAGCTTTTTAAATCTTAAAATTTCATTCATTTTCAACATATTCTTCATCCAATCTCAAAATATTCTTAGTAACAGCCTTCAACATCTGTGCTTTTCCTGTCGGAACAATCCGAAATCAATCTTAGGAACAACCTTTCCAAACTTTGCGTTTCTTGACACTCTGTCTCTGTCTCAAATCAAAACAATCAGCAGCACCCTTGTAAATCAGCATTTTCTTAGAAAATTACGTATTTTTCAACCAGAAGGCCAAACCATTACAACATTCAGCCGCAACAGCCTTAAAAATCAGCGCTTCTGAAGTTATTCCGTCTTTTTCCACCGGAAGGCCAAACCAAAACGAACAATCGACAGAAGCTACCTTTAAAATCAGCGCTTCATAAGCCAATACGTTTTTTCTCACCGGAAGCTCAAATCCTCACAAACAATTAACAGCCTTAAAAATCTGCGCTTCCTAAGCCATTCGGTTTCTATCCACCGGAAGGCCACAATAACACAAATAATCAACAGCAACCTAAAAATTCTGCGTATCTTAATCCAATTCCGTTTTTTTTTTCACCGGTAGGCCAAATCAAAACGAACAATCAGCAGCAGCAACCTTGAAAATCTGCGCTTCCTATGCCAATTCCATCTTTTTCCACCGAAAGGCCAAATTCAAGCAAACATTCAGCAGCAACAGTCCTAAAAATCTGCGCTTCATAAGGAAATTCCGTCTTTTTCCACCGGAAGGTCAAATCAAAATAAACAATCAACAGCATCAGCCTTCTGATATGCGCTTCCTAAGCTTATTCCGTCTTTTTTACACCGGAAGGTCAAATCAAAACAAACAAACAAACAGTAACAACAGTCTGCGCTTTCTAAGCCAATTCCATCCATTTCCTCTGGGAGACAAAATCAAAACAAACAAACTGCAGCAGAAGCCTTAAAAATCTGCGCTTCCTAAACCAACCTGTCTTTTTCCCCCACAAGGCGAAATCAAAACAAACAATCAGCAGCAGTTTAAAAAATCTGCACTTTCTAATTCAATTCCGTTTTTTTTTTCAACGGAAGGACAAATCATAGCAGCAGCCTTAAAAATCTCCATTTCCTAAGCTGATTTCGTCTATTTTTCACTAGAATATCAAATCAATACAAACAAACAGCAACAACAGCCTTAACATTTTGCTCTTCCTAAGCCAATCCGTCCTTTTCCACCGCAAGACCAGATCAAAATAAACAATCGACAGCATAAAAATCTGCGCTTCCTAAGCCAATTCCGTCTTTTCCACCTGAAGGCCATATCTAAAAATCTACGCTTCCTAAACCAATCCGTCTTTTTCCACCAGAAGGCCAAAGCAAAAAATCAATCAGCAGCAACAGTCTTAACATCTGCTCTGCATAAGCCAATTACGTCTTTATCCACCGCGAGGCCAAATTAAAACAAACAATCAGCACCAGCAGCCCTCAAAATCTGCGCTTCCTAAGGCAATTTCGTCATATCCGCCGGAAGGCCAAATTAAAACAAAAAACCGACAGAAGCTGCCTTAAAAATCTGCGCTTCCAAAGACAATTTCGTCTTTTTCCACCGCAAGGCCAAATCAAAGCAAATAATAAACAGCAACAGCCTTAAAAATCAATGCTTCTTAGGCCATTCCGTCTTTTTCCAGCGGAAGGAGAAATCAACATAAACAATAAGAGCAACAGTCTAAAAACTCGGCACTGCCTTAGCCATTTTTTTCTTTTTCACCGGACGGAGAAATCAAAACAAACAATTAGCAGCAACAGTCTTAAAAATATGCGCTCGCTAAGCCATTTCTGTCGTTTTCTACCACAAGACCAAGTCAATCAATCAATCAGCAGCAACAGTCTTAAAAATCTACGCTTCCTAAGCCAATCCGTCTTTTTTCACCTGTAGCAGTCCTCATACTCGAAAATTCGATATTTTTTCTCCGCCTTTAAGTAGACCCAATTTGTCCGTCACTCGATCGATCTCGAACATAATATCGATTCGCGCGATCGACGGTTTGAGTAATGCGGTTCGTCACGCTGGGGGAGACGTTCATACATTCTCCCGCGAGGTGTTGAATTGTTTCAGCTAGAACCAATTAGCTACTGCGATTCTAATGCAGCTGCCGAAATTCTTATCTCTTGAGATAATCTCATAGAACTCTCAGGGATTATGAACTTCCGCCGAGGGCGTTCGTAGCCAGGTCACCTTCCCTGTTCTGAGAGCTCAAGGAGACGATAAAACGTTTCTTGAGTGTGATCGGCAGTGGAAGTGCGCGTGGGCCGAGATTGATTGTGTCCGAATTTTGGTATATAAGCTAGGGAAGTTGCGTGCCTAGATAGTTAGAGCGTGTGATTCGTTGCATCATAAGAACTGCAGAAGGCACAGCACATTTTTCCCACCAGAAGCGGATCAATCCAGGGATCACGCAGCACTCCGCTGCTTAATTTTCCCGCCACACCAGAAACACCCGACGTTCAGACCCGTCGGAAGCGAGGCGCTCCGTCAACATCGCGTCTCGGGGGAGTGTCGGGAACTCCGCGTGGCCGTGTGGGCCAACCATTGTCACGGCCAACCAATCGCCAACCCAAGTGCTGCTCAAGGTCAAGGTAAGGCAGCACAGCGTCGGTCGACGACCTTTGACCGCAGGTCAAACCACCGAGCACGTCAGCCAAAGCACGTGCTTGTGCGAACATCATTCGCCGCCCCATCGACACCTTCTTCGAGCATCAGAGTCGTCAGCCAGCATCCGAGAAAAGACTCCTCAGCATTAGGAGTCGTCACCGCCCGCCAACAGCTCTCTCCATCGCCGCCAGGTAACAGGAGCACAGGATCTGGTGAGTCCATTCCGTTGGAAAAGCTATTATAGCACCGAAGGGGTCGTCATCGAATGACGAAAACGTGATTTTTTTCCATCGAAATATGCTTGCGGACGGTTAACATAGCCCCGTCACGAACATAATCCAGTCGAGAGGTCGAATTTCCCGTACCGCCGTTTAGGGAAACCCCGCTGGTGCAGCATAAAAGCCCGGGTGCGACAAGTTATGTTGCTCTAAAGCTTGTCGCATAAAACACGCACGATTTGGGGGGAATACATTTAGGCGTTAACGAGTCGCACGCATGATAGGATAGGTAGAATTTGAATGCTTTAAATGTTAGGATTTAGGAAATAAATAATTAAAATTGTAATTGTCATTTGATTTCTTTCTTACTTAATTGAAAGTTTTGACCGAACTGGGGTAGTCCGGGGTAGGACCTGGGGGGTTCATGGGCAATTAAGCTGTCGTTTGCATTTGGTATTCGGGAGGTCGTCAGCTCAGTGATGAGATTGCCAGGTATGGGCGATCTATAACTGAGTTGTTCTAAGGATTTTATGTTGATTGGTAGCAATTTCGTCATGTGTTAGTTTCGTCGCATTTTGGGTTAGCTATTTGGAGAGCCCTATCTGATCCGGTCCTTAATCACTTTTAAGGACAATTTATGGACTCGCCCTCAGCGGAGTCTCACCGGGCATATTAAACCGTGGCGTACGATCTCCTAACGGAGTGGCGCTTAAGTCGTACGCCAGTAAGGGATCGGTCAGTGGGGGCTACATCTTGGCGCCCAACTTAAAGGTATTTTTTTGTGGAGATTACGCTTTAGCGTTGAATTTAATATTGAGTTTTCTGGAGAAAGGGTTACATATTAGTACCCAAAGGTTGTGCTATTTCTTTGTTAGAAAAGAATAAATCCATACATTTTTGATTACAATATATTATCTCGAAATAAAAAAAAAATACAGTTTTGTAAGGACAATAATTTAGCTACAAAAAAACACCTAAACGAAAGCTATCGGAAAATAGAATATTATAATTTGAGAGCGTTCTCATAACTGTATAAACTACTAGCTAAATGATTTCAACATTGGTTGAAAGACTATACTTCATCTACTAATTAGATAAATTATCTAAAGGACTTATGACTATTCAGCCCCATATAGGCTTGATATTTTTGGAGATTATAAGGTACAATATTTATGATACTTATGTTTAGGAATTTAGTGTTGTTTGAGGTTCATTGCGTAGAGTTATTTCGAATTCAGTAATATTTGGAATCTGCGTACTGATATTATCAGTACAGTTCTGCGTGTTTGTTGAATTGAACATCTCACACTTTCTTCCAGTTGTGAAACTTATCTGGAAATAAAAAGAAACAAAATTAACCAAATATAGAATAAAACATAAAATATATCGCGAGTAATATTGAGCTATTTAATTACAGTGGGTGTTAATTTAATATAATTGTTCATCGTTATTTATATTGCTGTTTCTGATTAATCGTTATTTATTATTCTAGTGCATTCCCAAGTAACACAGATTGAGCCAATTGGCTTTTTTGAGTTTTAATATTGTTTTATGAAGACTTTTCTATGGCATCCAATTTTTAAAACGGGTTTATTGTAACATAGGAAATGCTTCATTTATTGTGTGTTTTAAAAGAGCCCTGAAAGTTTTACTAAAACTTGAATAAAACACTATCTTAAGAGTGTTGTTAAAAAGTTGCAAAAGTATTGCTAAAGCATCAATAAAACACATACTTTCCTGTTTTTATAAGGGCTTTGGTATCAGTTTTAAAAATGCGCTCAATGCGCTTTTAAAACTAGCGTTCAAGCCAAGTTGAAAAACTGTTTTATTGGCACAGTGAATGTAGGCATAATAAAACTAAGTGACAGATGATTTGACAATCGAGACGAACATTTACACGCTCAATTTTTTTTACCTCTTTTTGAGATAGCATAACCTGTTTTGAAAGGATTATCACTCAAAATTGAGAAAAACGGGCTATAAAAATGATATAAATTAACACAGCCAAATTCATGTGATAAATAAAATCAACTTTGTTGCATCCGCATTCAAATTTAAATACAATTACATCATAAGTCGCTCAATTCTTAGGGTTCGAATAAAAGCACACTGTGAATAAACGTTTTTGTGATTCGATAAGAATAAATATAATAGACAATTAATTTACAAGTACGCCAAAAATATAACTTGTTATATTTATCTCTCAATGCGAAGTCAATCTATATTTACGTCATCCAATCCAGAGTTAACAAAATTATTTCCGGATACACCGCCCTTGAACATTTCTAGAAGACTGCAGCCATCGGTTTCTCCTCAGCAAATGCGGAGAAATAAGGCTTCATCACAAGCGAAAATACTCATTCTATGCTTTCATCAGTCTCAAAAAGTTTCAGATGATATATTCAGAATGAAAACCACTAGCATTGGCCAATCATTGAAAATTACTGATTATCTGATTATCGTAAGCAAAACATCCGAAGCACGTTTTATAGAATCGTTTTATCGCTTCGAATTGCAACAATAACCTTTATAGTTTGATATGTCGCATATTATTAATAAAATCGTTTCCTAGATCGTTAGCCTACTGTTTGCAGAAAAGTTTTCCCATACAACTATTTTAACAGTTTTTAACAGTTACATAACCTTATTACATATTCATAGTACAATCATTTCGGAATTCACGATTAAGGCAATGTATTTTACAATTTACATGATCGTTTGTTAAACGTTTTATTACGCTTCCTCAAATCATCGTTTGACGATTTAAGAAGTCATTTGGTTATAATTCTCATTTATGCGGGTTTTTTTTTAGCTTTGAGGCCAGTTTTTTTTATGACAGGAAATGATCTATTCAAAAACAGTCTGAGATTATTTGATAACAATACCTACTTATTATTTAAAGATAATATATGCCTTTTGCCAAGCAACAAATCGAAATGTTCTCATTTATTGCAAAAAACTTCTCTTTCTAAAAAATGTATAAATCTATCATGAGCGTGTATTCCATTTAGAGAAACGTCAGTCGAAGCTGTGATTCAAGGTCTCTTAAAACCATTTCAAAACTGTTTATTAAAAATGTTTTATTACAACTTTTTTCTAACCGGCACAAAACCATTTAACAACTGTTTTACAACTGCCTTAAGATTTTCAATATTAACTTACTGAACGCCATGTTGATTGTGAAATTGAATCGAAATTACTGACGCCATCTTGCTAGAAATAATACTATTATACTAAAAACTAAACATTTTCAACAAATTTGACAATGTTGGCGGTACTATTTGTTGTAGAGCTAATGAATTTCAATGCAAAGTAAAAATTGCATCATTTGAGCAAATTTGTATTTTCCTTAAAATATCATTTTTTTAACTAAAAAAATGCTTAGAATCCGGTCAACCTTGATTTTCTTTGAGGCGCGCTTATATTTTGATGCTATTTCGTATATATTTCACCAGAAATCCAAGGTTGCAGTAAGTTTTATGCTAAGATATATTAAAAATAAAAATGAGAATATTTTTAAATTATTTTAATGGAAATCTTTACCAATCACCAAATGCTTGGGAGAGAAAGTCATAACACGAGAAAAAAAAACACGGACAGAATGCTTCCACAGCATAATTTCTATCAGATTCTACAACTGCCACAGTAAAATTCCTATCAGATTCCACGGCTCCCACAGTAAAATTCCTATCAGAATCCATGACGTAGTTTTAAAAGAGCTGTGGATAGTCTTAAGAGGGCTCTGGAGGGTTTCTTAAATCTATGTCTATAAGGTCGAATAAATCTATTCTGTTGGATGTTTTATTATTGCTTATAGAGTTAGCTTTAAAGGCGTTGACAAAATAGGGCCAACTAGTCCATATGTTAGCTTTAAAGTGGTTGTGCTAAAGCGTAGATTACGCTTTGGCTTGTAAATAAGCTTTAGGAAATAGTCTTAAGCAAACTGTTAAGGTTGGAATAAAACTTCAATTGTTACTTGGGTTGTAAGGTTATTCGTTATTTATTATTAGTATAATAGTAACAAATTCGTCGTTACAGTTGTTTATTAAAACGTTACTCAAACTGTGATAATCTTTAAATCGATATAATTCAGCCATTAGTTATTCAAGGTTGTGTGATAAAAATTATTGTGGTGAAAACTTATTGATTTAAAATATTCCATAATTCAATTTAACTTGGAAATTGATATCTTGTGTATTAAATTTGTAAATATTTATTTATTTATTCTTATAGTTATTAGTAAATTATGAAATTAGAGTTTATTTATTTTCACTATTAGTTACTTGTTATTTATAGTTATTGTTCATTCTAGTTTATTAATTTATTGATAGCTTATTTATTTAGATAATTATTTACTAATTTAATTTCGTACTTCTTTACTTATTTTGTTATTTATCGATTCACGTTTTTAGATTTATTTTCGTGGATTAGTGATATTGTGAAATTGAGATATAATTATTCAGTGATTAGTTATTTTCTGTTTATTTGTTGATATTTATTCACATTTAAACGTACTTATTAGTAATTTAATATTTAATTTAGATAGTTTATTAAATTGTATATACATTATTATCGTTCATTGCGAAATTCATTAGTTATTATTATCGTGAATCAATCGTTTATGAAGTGAAGTGAAAACTACCTGGTGTTACATTATAAATTAAGTGTTAACATAATAATAAACATGGCACACAAATTCCCCAAAGCTGACCATCTAACGGAAGAGGAAGTAAGTTACGAGCTTCTGATCCGAAAATCGGTTTACGACGAAAAAGAGCTAGGTACCGACCAAGAAGAGAAACGTAGGTTGCTCCGAAGACTTTTTCACGAAGATGTAAGGGAAAACCGAGAGTGGACTTCACCGTACACGATAGACCAGGAGTTCGATTATATTGCTGGAAAAATCAACGAACTTGGAAGGAAATTGGAGAACCGATTGGATGAAGCTTCGATATCACGTCTTAAGCACTACTTCTTGAGAGCCAGCAGATGTCGCGCTACAGATCAGCCATCGCTTGGTATGGTCAAGGAGCTCACGAACGAAATTCGACAAATGTTGACAAGATTCTGTCCTGACAAGTCAGTTCAAAAGAAGACCCTTTACCCAGACAGCATGGCAGTTCCATTGCAGCAAGAGACTTTAGAACCGACGATCGGATATGGTGATTCGAATTTAGCTACTGGAGGCAGCCCCTTAAGATTTCCTGAACCAGGTAATCATGCGGAACCAAGTCATCGGGAAAACAGAACCGGAACCACCCCGAAACACATCAGACCATCGACATCCCAGGACGACGAAGAGAAAGCGAGACTGCTTAGACGTATCGCTGAGCTTGAGAACGAACTCGTTCAAATGTGGTCGAAAGCTAACGACAATCAGCACCCGAAACTAGGAGTTGAGGAGCCGAGGGTCGATTTACTGGAGGCTAGAGTCAACGAGCAACGGAGATATTCGGATGTTCATAGGGAGCCTGAAGCAAGATCGAGCTACAGAGCGACACCAAAACTTCACGAGCTACTCCGACCAGTGCGCCGGAATGAACCACAACTTTATTCCAATTTTAAGGAACGACGTTACCTGAACGACCCGGAGTTTGAAGATGACAACGACGGATATCCTGTAAGTCAATCATCGAGCTTCTTGGACTCAGATGAAGACGAAAGGTTTGAGAGATCAGGGAACAGGCATTCCCAGCCAATTAATCACCGCAACCAAGTTCCTAGAAGAGTCCGCCACCCCCGCGAAGACGAGATTCATACGAACGGAGAAAGAAGAAGCTTTTCAAGGCAGTCGAATATTCGCAGAATAACGGATGCAGAAATTCAAAATGCAGACCGCCGAATGGAGAAGTGGCATCTTACATTCGACGGGGACAACCGCCATCGACCTCTCGAAGATTTCCTGCACAAGGTGCGAAAGCTAGCACATATGGACCGGATTAGTGAAGACGTGCTTCTACAACGTATCCATACCATTCTTCGCCGCGAAGCTTATGATTGGTACATATGCTACGCCGAAAAATTCATTGACTGGAAGGACTTCGAGAACAGCATCCGTTACATGTATGGCAACCCTAACAAGGATCAAGGCAACAGACAGCGAATCTACACGAGAAAACAAAACCGGAACGAAACATTCCTGACGTTCAAAATGGAGATAGAACGCTTGAACAAAATGCTCTCCTGCCCGATGGACAGCGATCGTTTATTCGAGGTCATATGGGACAACATGAGGGACCACTACAGATCGAGGTTATCTTGCCGTACCGTGACGAACTTGCGTAAACTCGAATACTACGCATACAGAATCGACGCCAATGACCCTGCTTTTCGAAACCGCGAAAACCCACCGAGAACGGCGAATCCAGTGCATCACATCGACACACAGAGGGAAGACCGCGATGAACTCTATTCGTCCTATTCTGAGTCGGAGGAAGTCAACGCCATCGATCGTCGTTTCGAGAGGAAGCGCTGGCCTCGAGAGCAACGGCAGAACGATCAGTCATCCCCCCAGCAATCGACAAACCAGGTCAAGGTAGAGAAGCCGCAGGTGTTTTGCTGGAATTGTCGCAAAAATGGTCATTTTTGGAGACTATGTCAAGAGCCAAAAAAGATTTTTTGCTACGTTTGCGGAACACCGGACGTGACGTCAACATACTGCGACAAGCACCCGCGTAATCCGAGAAGAGGTTCGGAAAACTGAGTTCGGAATGTAAGCGAGGGAACACGAACATTCCAACTTACAACAAAGTTCCCAATTTAAAACCCGACGAATACGACGACCCGATACAGAGAGTTTGCGAGGTAAGGATCCAAGCTGAACGTTGTCCTTATATCGCAGTCAAAATATTCGATCAAGAATACGAAGCCTTACTCGATTCAGGAGCGAGTGTCAGCGTAACGAGCGTGGAAGATATCGCAGAAAGGAACGGCCTTAAACTCCAACCAAGTCCAGTAAAAATAGTGACTGCCGACAAGACCACACACGAATGTCTGGGACTCGTGAACTTGCCGATCGAGTTCAAAGGTATTACGAGAGTCATTCCGACAGTTGTTGTACCTCAGGTTTGTAGGAAACTCATCCTGGGATACAACTTCTGGAAGTCGTTCGGAATCAAACCCATGATGGAAGGTGAGAACGGATTCGAGACATTGGCCACCGTAGAAACGGAAAACACAGAAGGCTGCAGTGTTCCAGAGATAAACTTCACCATTCTACCCATCGAATCTCTACCAATGCTGAAACCAACAGAACCAGATGAATCTCTAGACATCCCCGCCCTTGAATTCCCGGAGCCTTCGAAGACGACAGCCGAAACGATCGAGACTGAACACGAGTTGTCATCGGAGGAGAGGAAGCAGTTGGTCGAGGTCATCAAGAAGTTCCCCGTAACTACAGCAGATCATCTTGGAAGGACTCATCTGTTGCAGCACGAAATCGTCCTCAAGGAAGGTGCTACACCGAGACGTCAGCCACTCTATCGGTGTTCGCCGGCCATACAGTCCGAAATGGACGCCGAAATCGATCGTTACAAACGCATGGATGCTATCGAGGAATGCTCAAGCGAGTGGGCCAACTGCTTAGTCCCTGTTCGTAAAGCGAACGGAAAACTAAGAGTTTGTTTGGACTCTCGCAACATCAACGCTTGGACCAAGAAAGATTCCTACCCCATGAGGAACATGGGAGAAATCTTTCATAAACTGGAGAAGGCAAAGTATTTTTCGGTGGTGGACCTCAAGGACGCGTATTTCCAGATTCCCCTCAAAGAGGAATCTCGAGATTATACAGCGTTCAGGACTAGCCGTGGTTTGTTCCGCTTCAAGGTGTGCGCGTTCGGTCTATGCAACGCAGGGTTCTCGATGTGCCGATTGATGGATAAGGTCATAGGATTCGACCTAGAGCCCAATGTCTTCGTGTACCTCGATGACATAGTCATCGCCACGAAGTCATACCCCGAACACGTCCGCCTCTTAAACATCGTCGCCGAAAGACTATCCAAAGCCAAGCTGACCATCTCTTTGGATAAGAGCAGATTCTGCAGGAAAAAGGTCACTTACCTAGGGTATCTTTTGACCGAAGACGGAGTCGCGATCGACAACTCTAGGATTTCGCCGATCCTCGACTACGCAAGGCCGCGAAACGTAAAGGACGTTCGTCGGTTGCTAGGCCTCGCAGGTTTCTACCAGCGCTTCATCAAGGAGTATAGCAGAGTGGTAGCCCCGATCTCCGACCTCTTGAAGAAAGCTAAAGGGAAGTTCACCTGGACTGAAGCCGCTGAATCCGCCTTCGAGGAGCTAAAGTCCGCCCTAATATCAGCCCCGATTCTAGGAAACCCCAACTTCGACTTACCGTTTTCAATCGAATCAGACGCATCGGACAATGCCGTGGGAGCCGCCCTGATTCAAAATCAGGAAGGTGAGTCTAAAGTCATCGCCTATTTTAGCAAGAAGCTGAGCAGTACGCAACGAAAGTACGCGAGCGTGGAGAAGGAATGCCTTGGCGTATTGCTAGCCATCGAGCACTTTCGCCATTTCGTCGAGGGTACGCGCTTCAAGGTTGTGACGGACGCACGCAGCCTTCTCTGGCTTTTCACGATGGGAGTTGAAACCGGTAACGCAAAGTTGCTTCGGTGGGCGCTCAAAATCCAATCGTACGATATCGAGCTAGAGTACAGAAAGGGAAAATGCAATATTCTTGCTGATTGCCTTTCCCGATCCGTTGAGTCGATTTTCGCGATTTCCCAGACCGATGACGAATACCAGCAGCTGATCGAAAACATCAGGAAACACCCAGCGGACTTCGCGGACTTTCGCGTGGTCGAAGGACAAATCTTCAAGTACGTGAAGCAGCTAGGGAAAGTCGAAGACCCCAGGTTTCAATGGAAACGTTACCCGCCGAAAGCGGAGAGGAGAGAAATCATCGAGTCCTCCCACAACCAGGCTCACCTCGGACCAGATAAAACGCTAACTCTAATTAGAGAACGATTTTTCTGGCCCTTGATGAACAGCGAGGTTAAAAACTTCTGCAGGAATTGCGTTCGTTGTCAGACGAGTAAAGCTTCGAATCAGAACTCGACACCACCGATGGCTGAGCAAAGGAAAACTGCAGAATATCCGTGGCAGTTCGTAACCATGGATTACGTTGGTCCGCTTCCAATATCTGGCAAAAACAGGAACACATGTCTGCTAGTCGTGACAGATTTGTTCACCAAATTTATACTAGTCCAGCCGTTCAGACTAGCCACCGCAGAATCTCTTGTTCAGTTCGTGGAAAACCACATATTTCTGCTGTTCGGAGCTCCAGAGGTGATCCTTTCTGACAACGGTTCCCAATTCATTTCCGCCACATTCCAAGATTTGTTGAAGCGTTATCAGGTTACGCATTGGAGAACGCCCAACTATCATCCGCAAATCAACGACACCGAAAGAGTCAATCGGGTGATCACCACAGCTCTACGCGCATCGATCGTGAAAGATCATAAAGAATGGGCGAACAACATCCAGAAGATCGCCAACGCCATACGCAACACCACGCACGACGCAACACGTTACTCTCCGTTCTTCGCTCTTTTCGGTCGGAACATGGTCAGCAAGGGAACCGAATATCGTAGTTTACGCGACTCACCAAATGGTAATACGAACGAGATCGACGACGAAGACCGGAAGAAAATGTACGCGGATATCCAAAAAAACCTACAATTAGCATATCAGAAACATTCCAAGCAATATAATTTACGATCGAACTCAAATTGCCCCACTTATTCCTTAGGCGAAAAAGTCCTAAAGAAAAATACTGAACAATCGGACAAGGGGAAGGGATTTTGCGGGAAATTAGCACCCAAATATGTGCCCGCAATCGTAAAGAGATTGGTAGGAAGACATTGCTACGATTTAGTTAGCCCTGAAGGGAAATCGTTAGGAATCTTCAATTGCAAATTCCTAAAGAAATTTGTTGATCCTGGTTGAATCTGAAAATCAATTCAATCATTGTAATTATCAAGCTATGTACTCCAGTATTTACTGAAACGACAAAGCACCATGACGCGAATAGCTCTGGTTGTAGAAAATATCAATGCAATTGTTGCACGTTTGTTTTCACTCCTTCCTACAACGAGAACAACATTACAATTCTGGCAGATTAGCCATACTACCATCCTAACATTTTTCAAGATAAATTACTTTTTTTTTCGTACGCTGTTTGGCAAGGCCTTTCCCCTCGACCAGAAGTCAGAGTGAGTTCCTAGATCTAGTCAAAATCTAGTGAATGATGACCTATCGAACCAGAAAACTCGGAGCTCTTAAAGCGTTGATGAGGAGTACCGAAAGGGAAACATAGTGCGAGTTTAAGTTTGGGGAAACTTAAATGATGACCAATCTTACCTCCATGCCTTTTGCGGAAGAACATGTTGAGCGACTTAGTCAATCGAGCCTGCCGAATAGCCCACGAATCAAATAGAATTTAGATTTAAAAATATCGTCAATCTTTGATTGTAGCTTCACCGCAATGTAGGTCACAATCAGAAGATTGATTAGAAAATCACGAAACTCCTTGAGATGTTGCATAATTAAAAAGGCAAACATTGCCGCGCAATATCGTATGCATGTCAGAACCCTCGAACTTCATTTCGTTTTTGTAAATATTTTTCCGTACTCTAATTTAAATTATTTATTTTCTTGTTCGCGTAAGTTAATTTTGCATGTTTAGGGTATTTATATAGAATATAATAAATTTAGGTAGCTTCCAATTTAAAATTATCAAAGTATTTCAGCAAGATTTAAAAAAAAATAAATAAATAAAATTATTTACCTTGAGATGTTACGTTGTTTATGGACACCCCGTGTCGCGCGACATCGTATGTATTACGCCGTTGTATCATGCCACCCATCAGGTGTATCATCTTCCCGTCCGACAACAACCTAAAAAGAAATCGAAAGCATTAATATATGCATAAAAACTTACCTATCATATGGAACTTAGCTTCCCTTCGATTAAAGGCAACAATCCTCCATCAAGAGACACAAGCCAGCCGAGTATTTGAGCCTAATTGATTCATCCAAGTGCTCCAGAATTCCATCCGTAGCTCACCATAGCCTGTGATAAAATCACCACCCAATCTTGCCTGTAATCAATGAGAAAGATTATAATGCATGATAGCTTACCACGATTAATTATGAACAACCGTCCGCACAGAAAAAAATCCAATAAAAACTTCGAATTCTTAAAGAAACAACAGTAAAACAGCAGCTAAAAATTTCAATTCCACCCATGTTGATTTGTTTACTTTATTAATTTTGACGTTTACAGCCATGGCAGGCAGTGTTTCGATGTATTAGTGTGTTTATTCATTATGGTTAGCAGAAGTTTTGTTTCATTGAGCTTTATAGCACAAGCATTCAAGTGCGCTTCGGAAGCTGTGCTTGCAGCAACATAAAAGCAAGAATGACTTCGGACGTTTTATGTATGTGTTACGTGGTAGAAGTCAATCATTCTGATTGACCGTTCATTGATGCTAACAGAAAGCATGAATAGCCAGAACTTTATGTTTGGCGTTACATTCTGCGTTGATGTTATTGTTGTAGTAGTTGTGTGGACGTTGCGTTTAATAGTCATGAAACTTTTCCCAAGCTTATGCATGGGCGTGATGTGACTTACTAAACGCGTTGCGGTAAATTCCGTGACGATTTTTTTTTTTTCCAAGAAGTTGGAGTTATTCGAAACGGAATAAACCTGTATTATTGTTTGTTGAGATGTTCATTTTTGCGGTGAAATCTGTCTAGGCGTATTCAAGCGGAGGGCTTGGAGTTGTCTATGATTAGATTGAACCTGATATTTAGGAGGAGCGTTGACTTCATTCAACATGTGCGGTACGGTTAGCTTGAAACGGTTTTATAATGAAAATTGTGTAGTTTCAATGTTGACTTAACCTGTTTAGAGTTCAGTTTGTCCGAAATTATTGTTGCTCATACATCGAAACTAAAGTCAGCCAACTGTGCTGTCAAATATTAATACACCAAAGATCAATGAACCATTAATAGTTTATTCAGGGTACCTGTTAGTTATAAGATTATCAATAGTACCTGTTATTTATTATTATATTTAGTTTAATAGTCCAGTCCAGTTCATAAATATCGTCATTTAGTTTAATAGAGGGATGAATTTTCTCATATTCGCCCCCTTACGAAAATTTGGTTATTATTCAATAACCAAATTTTCGTAAAAATAGTCTGGTGTTATGTAGCAGTCCTCATACTCGAAAATTCGATATTTTTTCTCCGCCTTTAAGTAGACCCAATTTGTCCGTCACTCGATCGATCTCGAACATAATATCGATTCGCGCGATCGACGGTTTGAGTAATGCGGTTCGTCACGCTGGGGGAGACGTTCATACATTCTCCCGCGAGGTGTTGAATTGTTTCAGCTAGAACCAATTAGCTACTGCGATTCTAATGCAGCTGCCGAAATTCTTATCTCTTGAGATAATCTCATAGAACTCTCAGGGATTATGAACTTCCGCCGAGGGCGTTCGTAGCCAGGTCACCTTCCCTGTTCTGAGAGCTCAAGGAGACGATAAAACGTTTCTTGAGTGTGATCGGCAGTGGAAGTGCGCGTGGGCCGAGATTGATTGTGTCCGAATTTTGGTATATAAGCTAGGGAAGTTGCGTGCCTAGATAGTTAGAGCGTGTGATTCGTTGCATCATAAGAACTGCAGAAGGCACAGCACATTTTTCCCACCAGAAGCGGATCAATCCAGGGATCACGCAGCACTCCGCTGCTTAATTTTCCCGCCACACCAGAAACACCCGACGTTCAGACCCGTCGGAAGCGAGGCGCTCCGTCAACATCGCGTCTCGGGGGAGTGTCGGGAACTCCGCGTGGCCGTGTGGGCCAACCATTGTCACGGCCAACCAATCGCCAACCCAAGTGCTGCTCAAGGTCAAGGTAAGGCAGCACAGCGTCGGTCGACGACCTATGACCGCAGGTCAAACCACCGAGCACGTCAGCCAAAGCACGTGCTTGTGCGAACATCATTCGCCGCCCCATCGACACCTTCTTCGAGCATCAGAGTCGTCAGCCAGCATCCGAGAAAAGACTCCTCAGCATTAGGAGTCGTCACCGCCCGCCAACAGCTCTCTCCATCGCCGCCAGGTAACAGGAGCACAGGATCTGGTGAGTCCATTCCGTTGGAAAAGCTATTATAGCACCGAAGGGGTCGTCATCGAATGACGAAAACGTGATTTTTTTCCATCGAAATATGCTTGCGGACGGTTAACATAGCCCCGTCACGAACATAATCCAGTCGAGAGGTCGAATTTCCCGTACCGCCGTTTAGGGAAACCCCGCTGGTGCAGCATAAAAGCCCGGGTGCGACAAGTTATGTTGCTCTAAAGCTTGTCGCATAAAACACGCACGATTTGGGGGGAATACATTTAGGCGTTAACGAGTCGCACGCATGATAGGATAGGTAGAATTTGAATGCTTTAAATGTTAGGATTTAGGAAATAAATAATTAAAATTGTAATTGTCATTTGATTTCTTTCTTACTTAATTGAAAGTTTTGACCGAACTGGGGTAGTCCGGGGTAGGACCTGGGGGGTTCATGGGCAATTAAGCTGTCGTTTGCATTTGGTATTCGGGAGGTCGTCAGCTCAGTGATGAGATTGCCAGGTATGGGCGATCTATAACTGAGTTGTTCTAAGGATTTTATGTTGATTGGTAGCAATTTCGTCATGTGTTAGTTTCGTCGCATTTTGGGTTAGCTATTTGGAGAGCCCTATCTGATCCGGTCCTTAATCACTTTTAAGGACAATTTATGGACTCGCCCTCAGCGGAGTCTCACCGGGCATATTAAACCGTGGCGTACGATCTCCTAACGGAGTGGCGCTTAAGTCGTACGCCAGTAAGGGATCGGTCAGTGGGGGCTACACACCGAAAGGACAAATCAAAATAAACAATCAAAAGCAGCAGTTTAAAAAATTGCGCTTTCTAAGCCAATCCGGTTTTTTGTATTTCACCGCAAGGCCAAATCGAAATAATCAATCAGCAACAACAGTCTTAAAAATCTACGCTTCCTAAGCCAATCCGTCCTTTTCCACCGAAAGGCCAAATCCAAACAAATAATCAGCAGCAGTCTGAAAAACCTGCACTTCCTAAGCTAATCCGTATTTTTCCACCGGAAGGTAAAATAAAAATGAACAATCAGCAACAGCCTTAAAAATCTGCACTCCTAAGCCGTTGCATTATTTCCACTGGAAGGCCAAATCATAACGAACAATCACGCAGCAGCCTTAAAATCTGCGCTTCCTAAGTCAATTCTGCCTTTTTCCACCGGAAGTCCAAATTAACACAAAAAATCAGCAGCAGCTTTAAAATCTGCGCCTTCTCAGCCATTCCGTCTTTTTCCACCGGAAGTCCAAATCAAAATAAACAATCAGCAGCAGCAGCAGTCTAAAAAATCTGCTCTTCCTAAGCCAATCCCAAAAAAACAATCAAAAGCAGCAGCCTTAACAATCTGCGCTTTCGAATCTTACCATCTTATTTACCGGAGAAACAAACAATCAGAACAGCAGCCTCAATAATCTGCACTTTTCTAGCCTCTCCATTTTATTTACTGGAGGAACGAATAATCAAAGCAGTAGCCTTAACAATCTGCGCATTCAAGTCTCTCCGTTTTATTTACCGAAGGAACGAACAATCAAAGCAGCAGCATTAATAATCTACGCTTTTCCAGACTCTCCGTCTTATTTACCGGAGCCGAAGCCATTTCTGAACAATCTGAGCATCAGCCTTGCCAATCTTTGCTTATCTTACCAACTGAATTTAGAGATTCACTCAGACTCATCTATAACTCACAAGAATAGATCAATGACTGACTTTGTTTAGTTGTTTTGCCTAGTGTTGCCAAAACAACAAACATTGCTATAGAGATTCATTTTTGTTTATTTATCGTCAGTGTTGCCAAATTCAGCTATTATTTTATTTTATTTTAATTAAGTTTATTTTTTTTCCTGCATATCCTTCATTTACATCCATATTCTGATATTTTTGTTGTAAAACATGTATAATTTTAAACTACATGTTTTCAGAATGATAAATGTCCGGTGGTTGCTTATTTTGACGTTGTGTTAAATATCAATGGTGTTCTTTTGAAATGTGTCGTTCAATCATCATTGGTTTCAATTATTTTGAGTTAATCAAATGAATCCCGAAGAAGTGTACCACTCTGAACATTCAGCATGTCGCTAAAATAAACAAATAGAAAATTCTATCCACTTTCACTTTTCTAACTTCGTTCCACGTTTTTCTCAGCCTTGTCGTTAGCAATTGTCAAATCGGTTCCAGCTCAAGGTATATGTACGTAAAGTCATTTCGAGGCCCTTGAACCTTGGTGTTCAAGTGCTCAAGTTTCCGAAGAACTGACCGTGACCCCCGTGAGAGGGGTTACTTTCTCAAGCAATCAGCCGGCCGCGCCAGAGATTGTGCAGTTCAGGGAAACCCATTCATTTGCACCCACTTGCCACAATTGCGCGGCGTAATCGGAACCCAAAATTAGTCCGATCCGCGCCAGATTTGCGCGCTAAATCGCAATTTGGTGCGGATTCGCTCTGAACAACTAAGAGCTAGATTGGGGGAGGAAAGGTGAGATCTCACAGATGATGATGGACCGGCTAACAAATCTTGGCTCAGGTCATTTTGGCTAACGCTAGATCGTGCTCCATGGAAAGTAAAAGTGAGAAAATTCGTACAGGCGTGTCGTCGTGCCAGTAATTTGCAACTTTATGAACTGCACAGATCGTTTGGGGTTCACGATTCTCGGTCGGAGGTCGATTTTGAAATTGTTTCCCCGGGTAGAAAAAGGAAAGGTGGAGGTGGATCCTCCCATGCTTGAAATTCTACCTTGAGCGTTTTATGAATCTGCTCCGTAATTTTCGGGCAAACGATCGATGCAAAATTTATCCAAAAAGACCTGTTATCAACAGTTCAACACATTTTATTGAAAAATCACACACGGAATGAGTTTTCCCTTTTTAGCAAAACAATTGTCAATTCAAATTATCACTAATTTTTCCAACCAACGAGGCAAATCTAATACAACCGATAATCGCCACATCAGAAAGGAAAATAGCAATAATAAGCGCCATCAGCTGCTGGCATCTGGGAGATATGCCCCTGAATCGGGGAAGGTAATTTAACTGATATCCTACCGCAAACAACGGAATCGAAACATTGATGAGTTGCAATTCTCCGGGGCCATATAGGACAATGTTGTTTTTAGAGTGTTTGTTATTTCGATTTTTGCTTTCTTGTTTTCTTTTTGTTGCTGGAAGGAAACTTTAATCTCGTGGAGGAAAGTTAACCATCACCCCTTTCCAAACTTCCTTCCTTGCTTCCTTCCTCGTTGAAAACCAAGATGGTGGGCGAGATGACGATGATGATTCGGGATGCTGCGTTCGGTCGTATCGGTTCAAGAGGTCTTCGAGCAAGAGATAATGACTGGATGAAAATGTATGATAGGCGGTGGAAATTGTGCGCGAAATCGCAGCTCAGTGAGCAAGCAGCAGTTCAGCAACGGGGCAAAGATGATCAATTTTCCTTTCCATTGAAGCAGGTGAGCGCTCGCTCCCCGGCAATCAGCGGAAGGCAAATTTCGATAATCATATAATACGCGGCCGTGCTACGGTGATGCTTCCAAAATCATCTTGGATGGATTACGATTGAAATGGAAAGTGATGCGTATTTGCTTGAGCAATCGGCGTGAAGGTTGGGCGGGCGATGGAGGGGAAATTTTGATTACCGCAACCCCACGGATCATCTTCATCTGTGTATCGAGAAAATTTGTTTAAGTTCATACTGCAGTTCAATTTCTATCCAGTATCAACATTTCACATCTTTTGGCAGGGAAAAAAAACTTATTGTGCAATGATCTTTCAGGCAGATCGGATGCAAAAACTATCCGAGATTTGATCCCCGACCTATCAATATTTAATATGTTTTACTGGCATACTGGCAACGGAAAAGTATAATGTGGAAGTTGTACATGAAAGTTTGATTGCGTGCTACAGAATGATTAACTTACGTCAAGGGCCGTTTTCAAATGTTTCATCGACTGCTAGAATTGCACCGTTATATTTAAGTAAGATTTGACACTGTGCCATTATGGAAAAAAAAAGCAAAATCATAAAGTGGTATGCGGCGAATCAAGTCCAGCACATAAAATCACTCATTCCTACACCCCACAGTGCAGTGGTGATTTAGAAATCGAAAATCGTGATCATGAGCTTTTTGAAGGCTTAGGGGAAATAAGGACATAACGAGCCCTCGAGACAAAGTGTACATCACTCTTTTCTTACAATTATGTAGTTCCCATCCCCTATTTTCAGAAAAAAAAAAAGCAGAATGTATTTATGAACTGTTATGAATTTAAAAAGGCTTTTTTCTCTTTAAGAAGTTGACATGGGGTTAAAAGAGCACCATTGCGTAGGGCACGCTAGGCACCGTCTGCCGTAGAATCTACACAGTAAATTTTTGCTTCGATTTCCAGCAAAAAAATTGCTGGAAAAGTCCAGCAATCCAATTTTTGTTGGAAACCAGCAAACATTCTCCGTCTTGCTGATTTTTCCAGCACTTGATCTTCTTTGCTGAAAAATCAGCATTCAATCTGCTAAACTAGAATTTGTGTTTGTTTTTCTTAATTTTTTTTTTTCGTCGCGCGCGAAAAGTGTTCGATTTTAAATTCCAGCAATGAAGCATTTAAACCATGGGTGGCCAACATTTTCAACAGGCGGGTCAAATTTCAGAACTGAGATTGGCTCGCGGGCCAAACAACAAATTGTTCTGGAGTATTGAAAGTTAACAAATAACAGATTTTTTGAAAAAGCTATTAAAAAACATTTGCCTATCGTCACATCGAGTATAGATTGATCTTAATAAGTCATTTTGGTCCCCTCATATTTTTACTAATTTTGCTCCATTTGATATTTAGAAGAAATATTACGCAAAACGAAATGAATTATCCCTCCCAACTTACGTATCTACGTCAATCTTTATAGGTAATTTAAAACCTTCTCGGTTTATTCATCCCAGAAATAACAAATCACGTGTCTACAATGGACGTTTAGTCAATTTTATGGTCTCCAAATATAAAAATAACCGCCCATTTTCAAAGTTTTCACCGTTCTCCTTAGACAAATTTTATAGACAAATTGAAAAAAAGCAGAATGGAATTATTGAAAAAAATAACGTTGATGAGCTTTTGAAATTTAAAAGAATAATTTTTTCAACGAAGTTTCGTTATATCATTAATAATATTGATTTTTAAAAGTACGGACCAAGGTTGTCGAAATCACGGAAAAATCTGTAATTTCACAGAAATTTGAGCAAATTTTCATCACAGAATCTGTGTCACAGAACACAGAAATTTAAAAAATTCACAGGTTTCACAGAATGTTTGAATCTAAAATGGATTTCCAAAATTTGAATTATTTTGCCCAACACACAATTTAAATTTTTTACTTAGGTTTAAAAAAGGATAATAAGATTGGTATTTTTTCAAGATTTGATCTACGTAGGGTACGTAAATGTGAAAATAAACCCAACTTATCATGAACTTTCAATAAGATCAAAGGAAATAGCATCACAGAAAATCATCACTGAATTTTTGAGTAAAATCACAAAAAGTCAGATTTTTTTTTCAAAAACACAGAATTTATTTCGGCGATCTTGGTACGGACCCCAACCTCAATTCAATCAAATTTTTGAGTATCTCGATTTGACAAGTGTATTGGGAAAGCCTCCTATAAACAGGATGAATATGAATTAGTTTTTTTTATAGTTATTGCATCTTTTTTAAAGCAATAATTTTGCTTAAAAAAAGTCGTTTTTATGAGAGATTTGTCAGCACAAAACCGGTTGTAGTTGAATTCTACTACCAAACTTTAAATTCTGTCTAGTTTTCCATTATCGATGTACATAAATACAGAGCACGTTGCCAACTAAAATATATTTGGAATTGGTTTAACTTTCGTAAATATACCCTTTTCTGTTGAAGCTTAGCAAAAAATAACAAATTGGAAAAAATTACAGAGCAAACTTTTGATATTTCTCTTAGTTTGCCAAAGTTAGTAAATTTTGATGGATTCAAGTTACGAAAGGTTGAATTTGTTACAAAAGTATAATTTTAATTATGATGTTGATATGATTCGGTGATTTTTTTTTCGATTTTTTAACGATTTGGATAAGATCTTACATTTTTTTCTGAGGCCACCCAACTAGAGTTCGCTTGAAGGCTCTTCATACCAATGATATGTAATCATAAAAACCCAATCGGAAAACTTTGAAAAATGTGTAATGGAATTTACAAATAATGTGTGAAACCACATACCTAGTTGTACGTTATCGTTATTGCTTTTTATTCAGTAACGGTAGCCTTTTTTGAAAAATTATATGAAGCCCAAAGAACCTAAGGAGCATAAGTGAAAACATGATTGATTTTTAGTAAAAAAAAAGGCCAAACGATTCATTCTATATTATATTTGGTGATTTTTTCAAATTTTTAAGGTTTTTTCGAATACTTTATCGTTTGAGCTTGAGCTTGAGCTTGCTATCAACTACGGTCCACCTACGGCCCTCCTGGCCAATGGCATAATGGTTGCACTCCGTGATTGGCTCGATATAATCAACATTGGACAATGAACCAAATGAAAGGTGCTGGGAACAACCAATACATTCTCACTGTCCAATTTTGAGAATCTCAATCTTTAATATGAACCAATAACGACGCCGGCCAAGTCCATGTAGTCGATAGAGGGAAAGGAAGTGCAGCACATGTGATGAATTGTTTTGCGGAGACCGGCTGTACGCCATCCCTCCACAAATCTCACGCTGAGTGTATGGGGAAAAGGGTAATGTGGCATGGAATATCACCTTGGTAAGCAATTGACCACTTTAAATCAGAACTCCTAAGCTCTTGAACTTTATAAGTATCCTCAAGAAACTTCCGATCAATCATGAAAAAAAACCATTATTGAATAGTGACGATGCGAATGTAAGCTAGGCAGAGTTCGAAAATAATCGAGCTTAATAATGATATATCCTTTTATTAGGCTACATTGAAAGTTTTACTCGTTAAAAGCCTCAGCCCAACCAAAAATTTTGAAACAACAGAATCGATTACCGAAAAGGGAGGAATTGAAATGCGGTTTTTAGGGAATTATATCGACAAAATCTCTCTATCAGTCAGAAAAACACTATTCTTCGTTTAAATCGGTTATCATTTTCTTAAAAATGCACTCTAAATAAACAAATATTTTGAGTTTTGGGGTAAATTTTGATTTTCATAAAGCTTTGGTAACGATTTGAAAATTTATAGTAAAATATTTCAACTAGTCTCAATCATTAGTTTTAAAAAACCTAAAATGGTCGTATTTTTCTTTACTTTCGGCTGAGGACTATAAGAGATTTTCAAAATTCTTCATTGAAAAAGAAAATGAATGAAAAATGTCAACCAAAACTTGACAATCTGGCTTCGAAATTTTCAATGAAAATGAAAATTACGTTAGATTGAGTGCTTTGCATTAATTTGTTTTGATAGTAGACGATTTGAAAGTACAGTTTAAATGAGTTGATTTTTAACTTTTTTTCCCTTTTCAAAGGGAACAAACTTCGTTGAACTTCATAAAGACCTAACTTAAACAAAAAAAAATAGAACGAGCTCACCAAATGTCCACGATAACGTTTTCCAAGCTTTTTCAATGAAGACTTCCGGTTATTTTAAAGTTGCTATAATTCCATCAACATCCGTCCTGGTCCTGACTTCCATAAATCGGCGTTTCCATATCCTCCGTAAATAACGTACCTTTTTCGAATACTTTATCGTTTGAAAGAAAATTTCAAATGTTCGAAAAATGTATGGAAAATGGCTAAACAAAATAATTTCAAATCTAATTTTCTCGAAATTAGTTTTTATACACTTTTACTCCTTTGACTTTTATCAATTCAAAGAGATTTTCAGATCTTTATTTTGAATTTGGTTAGTATATTTATAAAAATTATGTATGCAATCTTAGAAAAATGTTCAATTCTTAGAACATGATTTTTCCGAAAAGAGCTTCGCGGGCCACAAAAAGCTGGTCATGGTTTGGCCACCCATGATTTAAACCAAAGGTAAATTTTCTTCGAAGAGATAATGAAAGTCTTTCGTTAAAGAAACTAATTATTTTTAAAATTATTTCAGATGGGCATGTCCAATACTTGGCGTAAAGCGGCAATCCCACTGACAAATATTATTTGATTTGGTTATAAAAATTTAAATAAATGTCGCTCAAGAAAAATTAACAAACAAATTTATTTTTAAATTAGAAATCTAATTTAGAATCCGAAAAAATCCGGCGGAATTGCTGGAATACCAGTAATGTAGTTTGCTGGATTTCCTGGCAATAAAAATGACTGCAAATTTTGCTGGAACCCCAGCGGGACAAAAACCAGCAAAATTTTGCTGATTTCCAGCAAAATAAAATTTGCTGTGTAGCTACAAATTCAACTAGGTGAAGTCCATTCAATTATATATGTAGCTACAAATTGACACATTTCAAATGACGAGCTAACCTAGTGGTAAGATGACGAAAAGGGACTCGGTGGGCTGGAGTTATATTTTCGGTCTAAGCGAGTTTATCAAGATTATTTATGATAAATTTTCTTGTAGGAATAATCGGCGAGTCGCATCATTGGCCATTCCTTATTTCCACTACATATCAAAGTTGTTTGATGATGTGTTCTACAACGATTCATTGTTTTGTAATGAGCATGTTAAACTGTTATTTTCGTTCTGATCAATTCACCTGAATATGTGATAATTTTTCTATTTTTTTTTTTTTTTTTTTTGTAAATTTTTCATTTAATCACAATCAAGCTTTGGCAGCTCCTGAGCAGTGATACCACATTAAATACCGGTATTTTCAAGCCCGAAAAAATGGGTATTCGATATTAAAATTCCAAAAATTGTATCTGCATTAATCATTTATGAGGCTCAATCAAAGTCTGATAAGCGATTCTACATTGGCGTAGAATCGCGATTTAAAAAAAACATATTTTCTGTTAGGGGCAATTGTGATATTCAATTTAAACACTATTATCACTAAGTATTTTTATGCTATTTAATTCTTTATACTGAATAATATTATCACAAATCACAAGCGCACACTTATCTTGGTTCCCAAGTTAAGCATACAACTTCAAGATAACGTTTAAAACAGCTAAAATCTCTAATCTCCCATGTTATTTGATGAAAAAGTTTTGATCTCAAAACAGTTGGCATCGAAGAAAACGATGGCTCAGGCACTAAATATTTTCTTCAAAATTGAAAAAAAATTAAAAAGATAGTTTTTGTTGTATTTTGGAAATAATTTTTCTTTCTGAACGAATTTAAAAAATCGGTGTGAAATCGGTATTTTTATGTGGAATCCCTGCTCCTGGAGCGCGACTCATAAGAGGCCTCATACCTCTCATGGGTCGTATCACGATGACGTATGGGGCCGCTCAAATAATACGTAACACAATTTTCGGTCATTCTCAACCCTGACCACCCCCCCACCCCCATTCCCAACCCCCCGCTTCTAAAGAATTCGAATGTTTCGAATCGATTGTATGTAAGTTTCTTGTGTTATTTTGACCGGAAACTGTAAACAAATGCACATACTTGTACGACAACACTATTCAGGGACAGAAGAATCTAATATAGGAAAATTCTCCGTAAAACATATTGAAAGAAAAGGCTTAACTATTCTTAATTTTTACGATATGATATTTTCGACAAATAAAAATAACGTCGGATAGTTTAACTTTTAACTTAACTTTAACTTTTTTAAAGTTTAAATCTATTTATACCAATATTTCCTTGTCCTTATCTTCGGCTTATTTCATTTAGGCACGTTTAGGCTTCGTTCATTTAGGCACGCGTCGTAATGACTTCAAACGTTTAGTTGATTTGTTGATAGTTAAAAAAATTTAATCAATTCAATCAAATCAAATCAAAAATTTTAAATTTAATTTTAAGTAATCATTTGGATTAACATGTGATCCGTTGATCAGAAATCAATAACAAATTCAGAGGTATTATAATTAGTTTAGAACAAGAAAATACTGATTTTAGTAACGCACCTAGCATCACTGGTGAGGCCGCCAACAAATCAAAATTTGAAGTTATGGCTGAGGCCAATTTTTCGCCAATATTATCGTCCGTAAATACCCTTATAAGGTAGGAACTCCCAAACTCGTGGCAGCTCCCCCTTTTTCAGGATTTGCCTGATTTTTGGAGGCCAAACCTGATAACCTGCTAATCCTCTGTTTTAACCTGATTTTTGGAAATAAGCCTAATTTTCCCTGATTGATTTTGTTAATATGATGGAAAATGGGTAGTACGGAACTGCATTAAAGATATTGGTAGAGATCAAAATGTGATTGACGACCAAAAAAAGTTCTCACTTCGATCGGATTTTCCGTTAAACCATGCTCTATTATGTCCACCTAAGCGATTCGCTGATTTACTTTGTATTTCACGTACATTTTGTGTAAAAAAACGAATGTACTTATTGAAGAAATGTGATTTCTACAAATGCTTATGATTTTTTATTACTCAAATTCATTAGGTTGCCTCAAAAACTTGATTTTAACAAACCATATTCACAGCCACAGAACCAATACGCGCCTAGCAACCGAACACACCCGAAAGCAGCCGAAGACCGAAAACGCACTAATACCACAGAGAACCAGAGTTCGGGCTGGAGCCCCAACCGTGTGTAAAAATACCAACCGTGATTTCAAAATAAACGACGCCATTTTTGCAACTTAGCTAAGAGCCACCAGATGTCATTACCGGTACTTTTATTTTTTCCATTTTTTCTACACGCTCAGACGATAGTATCTTCAACGAATGAAAAATGCGCTCAAAGCCAAATTTATTTTCAGTTACTCAATCGGGTATTAAAATAATTGTATGGTTTTTCAGTTTTTGGCCTGTGTTTGTTTTTTGTCGACAGAAAATTCACTACATCAAGACTACATTGGATTTTTTTTATAATTTAGAGTAAATTTCGATGATGAACACAGATTTAAAAATTCGTTCAGTATTCTTTTTTCTTTCACAAAATTGTTATCTCGGTAGGATTAGTGAACAATTGGCGCATGGTGTTTATAGGATGTCGGTAATTAGTATAATAGGAGGGGGAATATTTGAAGAATTTATAAAATTTTTATATCAAGTTGCTTTTAAATGCCTATTGCTATTCCCTTAAATTCTTAGGATTCTTAGGTGTCCGGGTAGCCTCCATCCATGCAATTAATTTGCTCTGTCTAAGAGGCCAAATTCGATATTAAGAAGCTATTTCAATTTTCGGAAGTAGGTACTGAAGTCCTATCCTGGCAGAAATGACGCTAGAATTTCGCAATGTTCGAACAAAGATGGGCGGTGATACTTTCGATTAATAAGATTTGAAATGCTTCGCTGTGAGTGAAATTTGATTAAAAAAATCTGATCCTTAACAAAAAGTGGAGTTTATCCATTGTATCATAAATTTACACATCATACAGAAATCCTGCGGCAAATGTTGACTGAACTATTTTTTAAATTATAGTTCATATTGAAACAGACACATAACTAAAATCTTATATGAACTATCTCCTCAAATAACAAAATAATGTTTGCTTTTTTTTCTCAAACAAAATCAGTGGCTCAATACAAAACGAGTACCAAATGTGGCAACATTGCCAAAAGAAAAAGATATCGTTTAAAGAGCATATCTGCTGCAAATTTCATTATGTTGCTTTTTCTGCACCCCAAAAAAAGAAAACTAGCTAAACTCTGTTTTGGTGCAACCTGGAAGAAAATTTCGGGTTTGTAGGGAATAATGTATGAAATGAACAAACCTATTGCAATTCCTGATATTACCCATAATAACGTAAATGAAAATAAGCGTTTGAACGAAGGAGAGAAACGCTCGCCTCTCTTGATGACAAGAAAATGAAAAAAATTAACGTCATTCTGCTAACGACTTTCAACTCGGACGGTTGTTTGTAGCGCGTCTAAATTTGGGGGATTAAATTCAACTCTAAATTCACTACAAATGGCGCAGTTGAGCCTCCACCATTCAAGTGAAGTGATTGGAGAAACAAAAAGTTGATTAAAAGTGAAGGGAAAGTGTTAATTAACGATTTTTTTTCAGCAGTCCAAATGGGAGTAAAGGATAGTTCTATCGCTTTCGAATAGAACTAAACAAGCTATCAATCTTGTAGGGCGACTTGGTTCCGGATTGTTCGGAGAACTAAAGTGACGCAAGTAGTTAATTTTTCGTGCGACTTGGTTCCGAATGATCCGGAGAACTTGAGTGACGCCAAGATTTGGTTCCGAAATGTTTGTAGAACCGTGATTGGAAAATTTATTGTGCGACTGAGTTCCGGATAATCCGGAGAACTGCAGTGACGCCAAAAATCGGAATGATGAATGATTAATGGTTCCGAAATGTTCGGAGAACCGTGATTGTAAAATTTATTGTGCGACTGAGTTCTGGATAATCAGGAGAACTACAGTAACGCCAAAAATCGGAATGATGGAAATTTATGAATTCATGTTGCGACTTGGGTCCGGGGGTCCGGAAGAACTACGTGACGCTACGAAAATGTTCTGAAACATCTGAGTATGCTAAAATTCTGCAAATTCTTCGATAAATTTTAGAGAACTTAAGATGCGAGAATAACACTGGATTGTAAAGTTTTCAGTCTCATTCCCCGAGGGAAATAACTAATGAAATGTTTTCGAACGATTTTAAGTTGTCTTCCTGACACTCTAGGATTATTCGATGCCGACCACTGCAAGGTTGCCGATTTCCCTCTGGCTGAATATATACGTTGATGAATAAAACGCACTATTAGGTTTTTATTACAGTAAAGAAGAAGCTGTTTGTTTTGATCTTTTATGAGTTTTTGAATAACATGTGTAAAGCTAAGAATCTGTTTCAAAATAGTGGGTCAAACCAAAATAACATAATTAGCAAGTTCTGTAACTATTATCTAGAAAAAAATTTTTTAGTAGTACTAAGAATCGATTTTGAACTTCTTTGAATTTATTTAATAAAAAGCGCATCTTGGATCCAGTCGAGTATGAAACCACGAATTGGTTCAAAATCTGCATGGAACCCAGAAAAAATGCACGTTTTAAAAAAAAATAAGGCTTTAGTTCGAAGATTTTCTGATGATCTGAACCCAGTTGGGCTACTTGGTTCCAGTAACCAACAAAATTTTAAGACAATTAACAAATTAGGGATGAATTCTTCTGTGGAGATATCAAATCTATTTAAAAAAATGAATTTCAAAAGATGTGGAGTCATCTGTGTTAATACACACTAACATCTGGAATAATTTATCTGTATATTGTATAATCAGAAGAACTAAATTTTGCGACATAATATTCTGAAGTAGTGCCGAAAATATAGTTTTTTTTTTAAATTTCTCTATTCGAAACGGCTCATACCTTGAGGCTTTAAGGAGCCAAACCCGAAAATATACATTACGAAATTATGTTATTGTTAAATTTCTTCACGGATACGGATTTCGCCAAGAATCCCTGTAGAATGAAATGAGCCATCTGTTCGATTGGCATAGTTCGGAAGATATTACATGTTTTCATTAAAATATTATCTCGCGTCGATCCATCAATGGATCACTGATTATAATGATGCTAAGTTATGGCAGATTCCGGTTCCTTTACTAAAATCGATACAAATTGTTGTTACACACGGAGCACTAAATCAAACTGCGCACTGCGACAGAAGTGCGGCTTAAATTTTAAAAATCTGTTTTCCATACGATTATTACTCTTGGTTATACTTTGCACGGTTAATTCAGATTGCTAAACATCGCTCGTAATCTCACTTTCCATTCAATAATATTTATTATTTGAATATATACTTGTAAACTAAAATAAGGCATGCAAAAAATGCAAGTTGATTAAAGATGGTATAATGAAAATAAAAAAAAAAAAAAAACATTTTTGCCTTTCGTGAATTGACTATAGAAAATTAATTTATAAATGGGTGTAGAGGTGAAGGGTAATGTAGGGAATAATGTATGAAATGAACAAACCTATTGCAATTCCTGATATTACCCATAATAACGTAAATGAAAATAAGCGTTTGAACGAAGGAGAGAAACGCTCGCCTCTCTTGATGACAAGAAAATGAAAAAAATTAACGTCATTCTGCTAACGACTTTCAACTCGGACGGTTGTTTGTAGCGCGTCTAAATTTGGGGGATTAAATTCAACTCTAAATTCACTACAGGGTTATTTATGTTCTGAGTGTTCTCAACTGTTGACAAAAAATAATCGACAACAACAGCTGAGTCACTCAGCTAAAAGCCACTAGATGGTGCTGTTTACACACGGATTCGACACATATTTGTTCGGGCCCGTTCTCTGGTTCTCTGTGCTAATACTTACAGACACTTTGACTGGAAATCAAAATGAACAAATCAAAATTAAAAAAAAAATTAAATGTTGATTTTTTGGGCTAAATTATCACTAAAAAATGATTTTGATCTTTTTGTTTACTTTCAATGAAAATTGGTCGTTTTGAAAAATTGATGCTGTTTTCAGCATATTCCGATTTCCTCGTTGAGCGGGCCATAGACTACACCACATTTGTGCCAATGTTTTATTTTTATTTTTTTTTTTTAAGTTTTATTAACGACACTTTACCATCCTTATGGCATTCGTGTCGATTTGTGCCAATGTGATGAATACGATTTGCATCGTGTGTGGCACTGTTTGAATGATTGCGCAAACGGTTTGAGTAAAATCGGTCGGGATAGAAATATTTTGTACAAACCACCCTCTGTGGCATGCTGTATGGTGCTGTTTGTACAAACATCTGGCAACAAGGTCAGTACTGTTGTTATGTAATTTTTTGCTACTTTTTGTGTTTATGTTATTATTACTGTGCGTGTTTGGCTCAACATAGTTTGGGTTGACTGAATTGAACTTTAAAAGTGTGCAAATTCCGGGTAGTGTTTTTCTTCCGGAGCAGTGATTTTCGTTTCGCTTTGACAAACTTGTTATTATTCTCCGTTCCGGAAGCGACATCTGACGGAAATTTTTGAAAGTTCACTGTTGTGCTTCTCAACTTTTTCACTGCTGGTTGCATATCTACCGGGCGATTATGGCGAAAGCATGCTCGAATTGTTGCAACACAATCAGCGGGATCGAATACATGACCTGTCGTGGCATTTGCGGAAAGGAATTTCACCTTACTTGTGTTGGCGTTACCAATGCTGCTGCCCGAAGTTTAAAATCACTCTCGAAAAATGCATTTTGGATGTGTGATGACTGCGCCGGGCTTTTTGAGAGTGCTCACTTTCGCAGCCTTGCTTTTGCGCCACCTCCCGAGCAGCCAGGAATAGCTCGGTTGACAGAAGCCATTTCTGAACTTCGTTCAGAGATAAAGCAAATTTGCAGTAAACCGTCAGCTACACCAATGCCAAAACTAACGCCTGTCCGTCGTGATTATCGCCGAGCGCTGAAAAGATTACGACCCTCTGATGCACCGATTAGTGAACCTTGCAGGTTGGGAGCGAAACAATCTTCTACCGATGTCGTTTCGGTTCCCATGTGCAACAATGAAAATGACAACCTCTTTTGGCTATACATCTCGCGCATCAAACCGGATGTAAACGAAGACAGTGTCTCAACAATGGTTAAGGCAAACCTTCAGACGGATGACGCTCAGGTGGTAAAGCTTGTACCCAAAGGCACCGATACGAGCACGTTGCGTTTCGTGTCATTCAAAGTAGGCCTTGATCCTGAGCTTAAGGATAAAGCTTTGGACCCTGAAACTTGGCCAAATGGACTTAGTTTTCGAGAGTTCATCAACTATGACAGGAGCAATCAGTTTCGCGGTGGTATTTAAAGATGTAAATTTGCTGTTTGGACACCTGGGACGCACTAAAACTAGCACTATGGAGGCCCCGGAGCCCTTCGTCACAGTCGCGCAGTTTCCAGCCAGCGGCAACAGTCGTCCCGGCCCTGTGTTCGAAGAAGGCAACGGGGCTCTCCAGCCTGTGCTGTCAGGAAAGTATAGTAATCCATCTTCCGATTCGTCCAGTGACTGCCGTTTAATTTGTAGCTCACATCATCTTGACTGTCGACTGAATGTAAACGGAAATGCATCAACTAACCGAGGACGTTGCCGCTCAACCGAGGACGTTGCCGATCATTTACCTGTTGGATTCCCGGGACGCACCGAAATGAGCACAATGGAGGCCCCCGAGCCCTTCGTCACAGTCGCGCAGTTTCCAGCCAACGGCAACAGTCGTCCCGGCCCTGTGTTCGAAGAAGGCAACGGGGCTCTCCAGCCTGTGCTATCAGGCAAGTACCAATTTTTAAATTCTGATGCGTTAAGTGATCGCCCCTCGCCTTGCAGAATCCGCCTCGATCATGGAAACTTTGCTGACGGTGTACGCCTCTACTATCAGAACGTTCGTGGCTTAAAATCGAAAATCTCTGAATGTTTCGTCTCCACATCAGAGCTCGGTTATGACATCTACGCTTTCACCGAAACCTGGCTTGACGCAACAGTACCATCCAGTCAACTTTTCTGTCCGGATTACACAGTGTTTCGATGCGATAGAAATGGCTCTAATAGCTGTCGTAGTCGGGGCGGGGGAGTGCTCATAGCCGTGTCAAGTAAGTTTAGCTCGTCCATAGTCACTTTTTGTAATAGCAGTAGTATAGAAAATTTATGGCAAAAGTTTCCTATGAACAAAGTTCATTTTTAATCGGTTTATCGTATATCCCACCTGAATGAAGTCAGGATAGCTCAGTGTTAAATTTGCATGTTGAGACTTTATCAGAAGCAAGATTGAAAGAGCCGTCATGCGGTATTATTTTTCTTGGTGATTTTAATCAACCACAATTATTGTGGGTTCCAAGTCATAGCAACAAATTGGTGGTCGATTCTGCATCAGTACTCAATATGGCTAGTGCTACTTTTTTGGACGGCACTGTATTGAATGACCTTCATCAACGGAATGGTGTACAAAACCTTCAAAATCGGACGTTGGATTTGGTTTTCACGAACGAATCAATCTTGAACAGCCCAGTTATTGAAGCAAGTGATGCCGTTGTACCAATTGACGTGTACCATCCTCCGCTTGAGTTCATCATTTCATTACCGAATCCAGTCGCTTTTGTAGAGGCTTTCGACCCATCTGCACGTGACTTCCGTAGGGCCGATTTCGATCTCATGAACATAATTCTATCTGAAGTGGACTGGACAAATCTTCAACGATGTACTAGTGTGGATGTAGCCGTGAATTCATTCTGCGCAATATTGGACGATGTGTTTGACAAATCAGTGCCCATGGCTCGCCCTCCACTCAGACCTCCTTGGACCAATTCTCGTTTAAAACGATTGAAATAGCTGCGCTCGAAATTTCTACGAACATTTAGTAATTCTAGATGCCCATACATTAAAATGAAACTTAACTATGCTACCAGACAATATCGAATCTACAACCGATTATGCTATAGCCGTTATGTAAATCGTACTCAAAGTGAGCTTCGTCGGAACCCGAAAAAGTTTTGGAATTTCGTGAACAACAAACGGAAGGAATCCGGTCTACCTGCGGAGGTACGCTTAGATGACAGAGTTGCTAAATCACCTGCTGACAAATGTGCTCTTTTTGCAAAGCATTTTTCCAGTGTATTTTCAAATCAATCGCCAACTGGAGATCAAATTAGCGCAGCTGTCACACGATTGCCCACCGATGTTTTAAATCTCGACGTGTTTGTTGTTACCGAGGAAATGGTTTTCGATGCTATAAAAAATTTGAAATATTCTACATCAGCTGGACAGGATGGAATTCCTGCGTGTGTGTTAAAAAAGTGTTGCACTTTACTTGTAAAGCCCCTTACTTGTATTTTCCATAAGTCCTTACAACAACAGCAGTTTCCTGCCTCCTGGAAAAGATCCTTCATGAGCCCAATCTTTAAGAAAGGTGATAAGCAAGAGGCGCGCAATTATCGAGGTGTCACATCGCTAGCTGCCTGCTCGAAGGTCTTAGAGAGAATTGTCAACGATGTAATGTTTTCAGCTTGCCGGAACTGGATTTCGGACAATCAACACGGTTTTTTTCCGAAACGCTCGGTTACATCAAACCTGGCAGTATTTACATCATTCTGCATATCCAATATGGATTGTGGCAAACAAGTCGACGCAATTTATACGGACATCACTGCGGCATTTGATTCAGTTAATCACTTGATTTTACTTTCAAAATTAAAACGCCTGGGATTATCTGAGAGATTATGCGCCTGGATCAGAAGCTACTTAACTAATCGTCGTCTCGCTGTAAAAATCGGATCTTCTGAATCTCCCGATTTCATTCCGACTTCAGGGGTACCACAAGGAAGTAATTTGGGCCCTTTATTGTTCACCCTGTTCTGAAATGATATTAACATGCTGCTTGTTGGATGCGGAGTACTCATGTACGCGGACGATTTGAAATTTTTTTTGGTCATTAACAGCTTGGCAGATTGTCAGATATTACAGCGATTCCTCGGTACGGTTGTAAATTGGTGTGCTGTTAACTTACTGGCCTTAAGCGTCTCTAAGTGCTGTATCATAACATTTGGACGCAAGAAACTTCCATTTTTATACGACTACAATATCCAGGGCGAATTCCTACATCGTGTTGATCAAATAAAGGACCTTGGCGTTGTTTTGGATAGTCATTTGACATTTAAGCGTCACTACTGTGCTACACTTGAAAAGGCTAACCGAATGCTGGGATTTGTCATACGTCTGAGTAAAG